>NC_143091.1:13376521-13530000 GCF_061535455.1 Colias philodice | reverse complement strand
TATTGATACACTGTACAGTGTACGATAAAAACAAAATATAAATAAATTTATTACGTAAGTTATACGCTACAGTTATTCCTTGACAAGTCCAGATTGTCATATCGAAAGTCCCCAAGGCGGGGTAAGCTGAGGGTGCAGTAGGGGGGAAGAGTTCAAAGGACCTTTATTTAGGTTTTTGCTCAGCCTTAAAATCTGCACAAATTGCATTATTTCTACATAAAATTTCCTTTAAATTATGTCGTAGGTATTATATTTTTAACCCCCGACGCAAAAAGAGGGGACGTGTTATGACCGCTATGTGTGTTTGTGTGTCTGTCTGTGCCACCGTAGCCCGCTAACGAGTAATAAGAATTAGATGCGGTATTTGTGAGGGGGAATATTTTCCGACGCTGGTTCTTAGATATAGTTTATCAAAATCTGTTCATCCGTTTATTATATATAGGGGTAAATGTGGGAATGAAAAAAACGAATGTTGTAATTTATACCTAAGTGACAAATCAAATGAAAGTACACGACCTGTCAGAACAATTAGTCAAATTTATCAAAATCGGTTCATCCATTTATTATATATAGTGTAAGGGCGTTTGTCCACTACAAGGAATTTTACGGTCCGGCATTCCGATTTTTTACGGTCCGGTATGGCACGCCATTAATCTATATACTAGCTTGTGCACTATACGTAATTTTACTGTCCGACATTTTACTTTTCCCTATTCCGGATGGTTTTTTGTGTCTACGAGTCGCTGTAGGTATAATTGTTTTCGAATGCCCACTTGCTTGGATTTTACTGTTTTTACTGCATATGCCAATTGAAAGCAAGCTCTTGTTTTACTTTCTTTTAGTTGGCAATGAGATTTGAGAAGTCGGTATTGTTATTTTATATACATTGACCAAGCATTGACCTATAATTATTATCTAAGTAAGTGTTGGTAAGTTAAAGTTCAAGTGGGAATAGCTTTAGCTCCTCGTCACCGATTAAAATAAATAAGTGAAACACGCATTTTAAATCTCTTACGGAACTTTACTTTTTATTATAACGAAATAATATAATATTTCACCTTCTATATTTTTACTCGTTTCTTGTAAAATGCAAAAAAAATCATTTATGATGGCATTATACCGCCAAACTTCCTTGAACTGTACCGCACTGATCCGAGTAAAGACGGACAGGTGCACAAGCAATTCATCGGTTTTTTCATGCCACACCGGACCGTAAAAAATCGGAATGCCGGACAGTAAAATTCCTTGTAGTGCACAAGCGCCCTTAGACGTAACTTTTGATTTAATATTTTTGTGGATGAATAGTTGTCAATGTAGTTGTCATTATTTCATGTCTGAACATGCTTAGCTGCCGAATACTATACAAAGCCGCTTTCCTTTGACTCGTGGTGCATTCGTACGAATCGTGCCTAGGGGCTCGGACGTTGATTATATGACGTTCGACGCAACTACCCTCACTTTGCTATTAGTGGTTGACTTGCTGCGATTTGTTATCAACTACCTACATCAATTAGGTAGCTGTGTAGAATCGCAGTACATTCTTATTACATTCAAACTAATATTTAACCCGGCCTCGCGTGTTATTTCTTACATCAGAAGTGGGATAGAATTCAAGCCCATACTTTTTAAATGTGTTTAAGTTTACGTAGTTTTGTAACGGCATACAGGCGTTTGTGTTTTTTCGTGCGTTGTGTAATGTAAAAGTTTGTTACGTGGATTATTGTAACGGGAATATAGTTCATCGAAGGAATTGTGTGTTCTATCTGGGCTGCGGTCCAGGGTAGTTGTGTCTCTTTGTGATAAGCGATCCTCGATGCCTATGTCACAAATGAGTTGGTGTTGTTCCCATGATACGCTAACGAAGTGCCTCTGTCATGTGGAGTGATTGGTGTTCTGTAAGATCAGTGTGGCCGAGGCAGTGTGTTTTTGAAATCCCGAGATGAACTACCGTACTATTGTAGTACGAGAAAAGGCGTACGAGGACGTACGATTGTCAGTATGGCCGTGTTAGACATAACTTTTGATTTAAAATTTTTGTGGATGAATAGTTATCAATGTATAGTAGAGCCATTTTAATAGGCAACATTTGACAGTTCAACAAAATTCAACAATGTAGCCTAGTAACGACGACATAGAATAACATGATATTTCGTTTTGTTAGAACTGCACATTTGCTTAACTTTTGCACGCCTCATAAGCGAAGCGTTGAGGTGGGTACTACTGTCCCTTCGCGCAAAACATCTGATTTTTCAAACTTAAAATGTCTTTATGTATCATACATTGCACTTGTAAGATAATACATACACACACATATTAAGAAAAAACACTATTTTTAACGTTCATGATATTTTTGATGTCATTTTTGTTATTTAAACTAGTTAAAAAACAGTTTAAAAAAGTTCTGTCTTGGACGTCCGTGTGTCTGTATGTGCGGATCCTTTTTCTTGTTAACACGATAGCGACCGAAATACTTTACTAATCGAGTCTTTTTTTTTCTCTTACGCTTGAGTATGCTCAGGAATAGAACCCTTTCATTTTTCAGGGTCTGATTCGATGTGGTTTAATTGTTATTAAATAAACAAAAATAATCTTTATATATAAAAATGAATCGCAAAATGTGTTGGTAAGCGCATAACTCGAGAACGGCTGAACCGATTTCGATAATTCTTTTTTTATTATATTCCTTGAAGTACGAGGATGGTTCTTATGTAAAGAAAACGTAAATATGTACCACGGGCGAAGCCGGGGCGGACCGCTAGTAATTAATAAATATTTATTAAAAAAAAATTATGAGGCGTGCACTTTTGGATTTTCCAAATTATTTTCAAATACGATTACATATTTATAATAATAATGACCGATACAAGTAATTTTAAGATTTCATATTACTGATAAACCATTCTAAACATAATAAACAATTTCTGTATTAAAGAACTGACGTCGCTACAATTTTAAAGTGAAACTTTTATTACATCGTCTCAAACTTTTTGGTCTGTGTAGCGCATGTCGTGTGTATCGCGGCTGCCGAGTAGGTATACCTACTCGGCAGCCGACCGACACGCGACATGCGCTACACAAAGCAGTGTTCGGAACAGTTCGAACAGTTTCACTTTTACCGTGGTTTCATAAAACCACACAACATTTTTTGTGTCAATAAACTTTTTTTCTTTTTAAATACCAGAGACGTTACTCTAAAAATCGAAATCTGACATCTAGAATCGAATGCATTGATTGCTTGTGAATAAAAATCATCATAAATTAATAAATGTGTTTCAAGTTCAATTGACTAATGTTTCAAGTCAGTATCGATTAATTCACTTTAATCGATGTTTTTAAGCAGGTTACCTCTCTTCGAATATAAAATTGATAGACGTCAAATGTTGCCTATTAAATTGGCTCGACTATAGTTGTTATTATTTCATGTCTGAACATGCTTAGCTGTCGAATACTATAAAAAGCCGCTTTCCTTTGACTCGTGGCGCATTCGTACGAATCGTGCCTAGGGGCTCGGACATTTTTTTTACGACGTTTGACCCAACTACCCTCACTTTGTAAATAGTCGTTGGCTAGCTGCGATTTTTTATCAACTACCTGCATCAATTAGGTAGCTGAGTAGAATCGCAGTACATTCTTATTACATTCAAACTAATATTTAACCCGGCCTCGCGTGTAATTTCTCACAATAGGGTTAAAAGTGGGAATTTAAAAAACGAATGTTGTCAAATATACCCAAGTGACATATCAAATGAAAGTGTATAACGTGTGAAAGTACAATTATAGTCGAGCCAATTTAATAGGCAACATTTGACGTCTTAGACCGGGAGATACTGACACAAAATTTCGAGTCATTTGTAACAGGATGGCGGTTCTACAGGGTTCTTAGTACGCAATGACAAAAAGAAAAACGATGGTGTGAACGCTGGTACCGGCGGCTTAGTCGCGTGGGCGTTAGTCGAACTCGTCGGCAAAATAGCGAAAGTCTAACGATTTGTAACACAAAAATTTTAGAATTTACCGATAGCCCAGAAAAAGAAATAGGCGGTAGTGTCATGCCATACTTTTCCGGTGTGACTTACAGCCCGCCATACCGACGCGAATGTGTTGATTTAAATAAAACAATTATTCAACCATTTGTATCAGGCTAACTTTTGCACAGGTAACCATCGTCATGCAGCCATTTACAAAAATCGCCATGCCATACTTTTCGGACGATTCCAAATGGTCGCCATACCGCCGAAAATCTGCAAAAAAATTTTATTTCGCCAAACTTTTTGTACCAGTATTGCATTTGGATTTTTGGAGAGTATTTGATAAAATGTGACCATTATTATATTTGCCATACTTCTAGTAGGGGGAAAAAGTGCTGTCATACTTGAAAAATTAATTTAGTATTAATTTATATAAATGAAGATTTCCAACACCTAGATCTTTGAAATTTTGTATTTATATTCGTTGATCCTCAAACTTACAGGAAAAATAAGTGCCATACTGTTACAAATCGTTTGACTTTCGCTATTTTCCGACGAGTTCGACTAACGCCCACGCGACTAAGCCGCCGGTACCAGCGTTCACACCATCATTTTTCTTTTTGTCATTGCGTACTAAGAACCCTGTAGAACCGCCATCCTGTTACAAATGACTCGAAATTTTGTGTCAGTATCTCCCGGTCTATCTATCAATTTTATCTTCGAAGAGAGGTAACCTGCTTAAAAACATCGATTAAAGCGAATTAATCGATACGGACTTGAAACATTTGTCAATCGAACTTGAAACACATTTGCACGACTCATGATGCGAAGCATCAGAGAGTGCTTTACGATCGAAAAATTTTTTTCGCCTCATTTTTGCAGCTATTCTTATTATTATAGCCTTGTTAGTTCACGGAATCAAGATATTTTGCATACTATTGTCGAGATAATTTAATGGAGATTAATCCCATACTTTTTAAAAATTGATTTACTTCAATAGAATTGGAAAAAAACACCGAAATAGGTCAAAAAATTTTCCTGTCCGTCATGTGTGAAACCTGAAAACACTATAACTTGTGAAAAAATCCATCATTTGAGTTAAATTTTTTTTAAAATATTCTAATCGACGATTGTAGGTCACTGAATGCGAATGATTAATTAATTCAGTGTCGTTTAATTGCAATTAATAAAAAACGAAAACTACAATAAGTTTTTTTTTTATATTTCATAATTAAATGAGCATTATGAGTCGTGCACTTTTGGATTTTCCAAACTTTTATTAATTTATGATGATTTTTATTCACAAGTAATCAATGAATTCGATTCTAGATGTCAGATTTCGATTTTTAGAGTAACGTCTCTGGTATTTAAAAAGAAAAAAAGTTTATTGACACAAAATTGTAGAGACGTCTGTTCTTTAATTCAGAAATTGTTTATTATGTTTAGAATTGTTTATCAGTAAAATGAAATCTTAAAATTACTTGTATCGGTCATTATTATTATAAACTAGCGGTCCGCCCCGGCTTCGCCCGTGGTACATATTTACGTTTTCTCTACATAAAAACCATCCTCTTACTTCAAGGAATATAATAAAAAAAGAATTATCGAAATCGGTTCAGCCGTTCTCGAGTTATGCGCTTACCAAAACATTTTGCGATTCATTTTTACACGCTTTATATTAGCTTCACCTGTATGTTTGTATGTTTGTAACCGACTTCTTTGGGCGCGATTTTGACCCACTTCAAACGGCCAGATTTCGTTCAAACTTTGTAGATTTATTGAGGACCGATGACAATACACTAATTTGATAAAATTTTCTATTTTTTAGTTCGGTTTTCTATAAAAAGCGTGTTTTTTTAGTTTTATTAAACTATTATTATTATATTATAGCTATATGTAATCGTAATTGAAAAAAGTTAAGCAAATATGCAGTTCTAACAAAACGAAATATGATGTTATTCTATGTCGTCGTTACTAGGTTACATTGTTGAATTTTGTTGAACTGTCAAATGTTGCCTATTAAAATGGCTCTACTATAGTCATATTTTTATACAATTCGGTTTATCCATTTATTGGATTATAGCAGTAAAAGTGGGAATGAATAATCGAATGTGGTCAAATAATACACTCAAGCGGCATATCAAATGAAAGGGCATGACGTGTGAATTACAATTAGTCTGGTTTTATCAAAATCGGTTCATCCGTTTATTACATATAGTGCACCTTAGGGGTGATAGTGGAAATAAATAATCCAAATGAAGCATCAAAGGATATGACGTGTACATATATTAGGTACAATTAGACATGATTTACATCAAAATCGGTTCTGCCATTTACTAGGGGTGAAAGGGAAAAGTTGAAAGTCTGTGAAAGTAGAAGGATATGGGAGCGGGAGGATAGCCATACCCTGGAAATTTTGAACTCTTTTGTACCTAAGTTTTTTAGCTCAGTTTAGAAATAAATTTTACTAACAGTTCTTTTGTGTTATTATTTATTTAATTTATTTTATTTCTTAACTGTAAAATAATCTGCAAGTGCTTATTATTTAATTGTTTATGGTAGTACGTGTTTACTCAATAATTGTGTGTTAAGTAGCATGCAGTCACTATTCCACGCGGACGAAGTCGCGGGCACAGCTAGTACTATAATATTACTGTATAGGAATTTAGTACTGTTCGGTGCAATGACCACCGAACACCCTAGTCAGCAATACTAGGTATCGCGGGTCAGTCCACAAAACAACATATTACCGCGACGCTTAATATTTTAACATTAAACATAGAATATAATTATAACATTTATTTAACAGAATAATTAACATATAATATAACAATTAACAGTAACAATTAAACAGTAACAACTAAAAGTGTAATAGCAGTGATTTTAGCAATAAATTAATTAGTGTGCATTTTAGTTTGATTTTATAACAAATCCCTCCAACACTAGCCACGTAGCCCACCACTGGGTATATCGCCCTACAAGTACTTTTTCTTCTTTTATTACAAAAATAAGTAATTAGACTAATCAACTTTCTTTTTAATATTTGCACACCCAATCAATGGGTAGAATGTATTAGCCACATAATATTGTAATTTAAACATCTATAATCACTGCATAGTATAAAACAAAGTCGCTTTCCCTGTCCCTATGTCCCTTTGTACGCTTAAATCTTTGAAACTACGCAACGGATTTTGATGCGGTTTTTTTTAATAGATAGAGTGATTCAAGAGGAAGGTTTATATGTATAATAACATCCATTAAATAGTGGAGAAGTACTGTTATTTTTGAGGTTTCTAATGTGATGTCGTAAAAAATTACATTGTTTCCGCTTACATTGCAAACGCAGGCTGAACCCTACGAGTTTTATCAAAATAATGTACTAAGTATTATACACATTGAAAAGGTCTACAGAAAAGTCTGCGATGGTATATGTCTATCTCTTATGGATAACCCACAATAACATTTTTTTGTCATTTACTTTTTACGACAAATAATAGCTAATTTTCGAAGCGATTTTCACCAATACAGCATTAATCCTTAACCAATTAAATACCTTGAATACATTGTTCATTTAATATAGATCTATATGGCACTTTACACCGTATGATTTAAGTGAATATTTTCGAAGATATTACAGATTTAAAAATTGCGGGACGTAGCGTTTGCGGCGGTACCGGCCGGCCGCGGGGCCGCTATGTTTTTATATACAACGTTCACAGTTTTTCTGTAGTGTATTTAGTATCAGCATTGCACCCGTGCGAAGCCGGGGCGGGTCGCTAGTTTGTACTATATTCTTGCAAATAAATATAATTTGAATTTGAATTTGAAGCCACTGTGAAAGTGATACGTAACATAGTAGGCATCGATAAAGTTCAACCAACAAAGAAGTCGGTTAACTGGTCGGGCAACTTTTTATTTATTTGGAAGGCGATTTAACATAATTTATATGATTGTTTATGAGCAGATGTCAGAGGCAGGCGAGTGCATAGCAGAGCACACGCGGCTGCTGCGGCTGGTGGGGTTCCTGCGTGCGGGCGGCGGGGGCGGTGCAGGAGGCGGGGGCGGCGCAGCGCACGCGGCGTACCGCGCGGCCGTGCTGGCGCTCACCTCGCTGTACCTGGCGCAGGAGTGCCTGTACGCGTACCGGGCGCGCAGCGACATGGCCAAGCTGTCCCGCGTCATGTTCCTTCTGCTGTGCCATGTCACCTCGATCGTCAAGCAGATAGTGTTCCACGTCGATGCGGCCAGAATAGATAAAATGATCGAGGATTTGGATGGTGAATAATTACATTATCTATATCTATACTAATACTAGATTTCCGCCCGCGGCTTCGCCCGCATTTTCAAAGGAAAACCCGCATAGTTCCCGTTCCCGTGGGATTTCCGGGATAAAACCTATCCTATGTGTTAATCCAAGTTACCCTCTATATGTGTGCTAAATCTCATTGTAATCGGTTCAGTAGTTTTTACGTGAAAGAGTAACAAACATCCATACATCCATACATCCATACATCCATACATCCACACATCCATACAAACTTTCGCCTTTATAATAGTATTAAGATTAAGATATTAAGATTATAAAGAGGAAAGGTTTGTAATTATTGGGATTATGGGTGGTGGTGTGATTAATTTTCACTAAATAATTTAAGAACTTTGTTGTTTTAATATTATCACTTTATTTAACTTCAAAATATAGAGTATCGAAGGTATGTCTTAACACTTTGAAGGTACAAAATGAACTAACGCTTAAAGCTAAAAGATTTAACTTATTGTGTTAAATTTTAAGGGTCTATTCAACTCTCAACATCACACTTTTATTTATGACCGTGTTTGGGAGGATAAATTCTACACAATTTGTTTTTTTTTGTATTTAATAGTAAATTATTAGTATTTAACCAATTGGATATGCGTAAAAGAGCAGAGTTTACTTCGTCAACATTTGTGTCATGTCTATCCACATTAAATATTAATGAGGTGTCATCTGCAAACAGTACTATTTCACACATATCCTCCAAATAATAAGGTAGGTCATTAATATACACTAAGAACAAAAACGGTCCTAAGATAGATCCCTGCGGAACACCTATGTTAATCGGCGCACCGCGAGATTTCTCTCCATTAACGACAACGGTTTGTACCCTGTTCTGAAGATATGAAGCTATGAGATCCTGAGCTAAACCTTTGGTACCATAAAAATTTAGTTTCCGTAATAGAGTGGAATGTTCTACACAGTCAAAAGCCTTAGAAAGGTCACAGAATATCCCCAAAGCATTCTTTGAATTTTTCCATGCTTTGTATTGTATATGTGACAAAAGAGCTACTCCGGCATCAGTGGTAGAGCGCCCCTTTGTGAAACCATACTGTTTGGCGTGCAGTAAACCATTTGATGCAAAATGACTACTTAATTGGTTTAAAATTAGTTTCTCGAAGACTTTGCTCAAAGTTGGTAATATGGAAATTGGCCTATAGTTATTACTGTCTTCTTGGTCACCACTTTTAAATAAAGGAATAACTTTGCTAAACTTTAGTAAATCAGGGAATATACCACAGTCGCAACACTGATTAAATATAAACGCCAGTTGATTGGCAATGTTTTCTATGATATTATTTACTAAATTTGCAGACATACCCCAGAGATCACATGTTTTTTGCACGCCTCATAAGCGAAGCGTTGAGGTGGGTACTACTGTCACTTCGCGCAAAACATCTGATTTTTCAAACTTAAAATGTCTTTATGTATCATACATTGCACTTGTAAGATAATACATACACACACATATTAAGAAAAAACACTATTTTTAACATTCATGATATTTTTGATGTCATTTTTGTTATTTAAACTAGTTAAAAAACAGTTTAAAAAAGTTCTGTCTTGGACGTCCGTGTGTCTGTATGTGCGGAGGATTTTCTTGTTAACACGATAGCGACCGAAATACTTTACTAATCGAGTCTTTTTTTTTCTCTTACGCTTGAGTATGCTCAGGAATAGAACCCTTTCATTTTTCAGGGTCTGATTCGATGTGGTTTAATTGTTATTAAATAAACAAAAATAATAATTAATAAATAATTATTAAAAAAAAATTATGAGGCGTGCACTTTTGGATTTTCCAAATTATTTTTTAAATTTAATGTTTTAAAAGTTTTAACAATTTCATCAGCAGTCACGTGTCGCAATTCAAATAATTTGTTACACTCAGCAACATGATCCCTCAATAAAGACTCTGCAAGCGCTGAAGACGAATTTAAATGCTTAGTTATACTAGCAGGGATATTACTAAAGAAATCTTCAAAAGCAAGCGCAACATCAGCACTTTTGTCAATGACCCTACCAGAATTGACAAGTTTTATGGTACTATCATTCGATTGGCTTTTGCCCAATTCACCATTAATAATTGTCCAAACCGTTTTAACTTTATTGTCAGAGTTGCGTATTTTATCTCTGACATACAAACTCTTGGCAGTGAGACAAACTTTTTTAAATGTTTTTGAATAATTTCTAACATAACTAAGAAATGACAAGTCTTTGTTATATTGTTTCATACCATAAAACTCGTAAAGAACGTTCCTGCATCTGTGTATACTAGGAGTTGCCCATTGGCTGAATGGTAAATCCTTGGTAATAGTTAAAGATTTAATTTTAAAAATTTTTTCATATTCACTATGAATGAACTTAAAAAGATTTGTAAACATTTCACAAGGATTTTTATGAAAGGATTGATCATTCAGGTCAGGCAGTTTATTATCAATATTATTTCTAAATGTATGAATGCCTTTCCTAGTTATAGGCCTAACATTAATTCTTTTAAATGTAGGTATGCAATCCCATTCAAAAACTACTTTCTGGCCACAGTGATCCGAAGTTAGCGTGTTGAGAATATATTTTTCTAAACATTTGCAATCACAGTATATATTATCAATACAAGTTGCAGAAGTAGGTGTTATTCGTGTGGGTTCATCAGAAAGTTTATACAGATTAAATGAATGAAACAAATTAACTATTCGTGTTGCCGTTTGTGTGTGTGAAAGTAAATCAATATTAAAATCACCACATACTATTACCTTCTTTTTACTCCTGCCTAAACGCTTTAATATTTCTTCTATGACTGTCTCAAACAAATTATAGTCACTGGAAGGAGGTCTGTATACGCAAACAATAATGTAACGCTCAAGCTCAACACAGGGCCTTAGACAAACGAACGTAACGCCATGGAATAGAAACTGCTAACGCTAATTATTGAAATAAGCTCATGACATTTTGGTAATGGTTCGGACGACCACGACCAAAATTCCAATCTTGCCGAAATTTGTTCAAAATCAATATTAAAATCTCCCGTCATTCTGGTACTCGGAAATAAAAAAATTCGAGGTCAATTAATAAAAAGAAAAATTTGGAAAATCCAAAAGTGCACGCCTCATAATTTTTTTTTAATAAATATTTATTAATGACATAATTTTTGTTTATTTAATAACAATTAAACAACATCGAATCAGACCCTGAAAAATGAAAGGGTTCTATTCCTGAGCATACTCAAGCGTAAGAGAAAAAAAAAGACTCGATTAGTAAAGTATTTCGGTCGCTATCGTGTTAACAAGAAAAAGGATCCGCACATACAGACACACGGACGTCCAAGACAGAACTTTTTTAAACTGTTTTTTAACTAGTTTAAATAACAAAAATGACATCAAAAATATCATGAACGTTAAAAATAGTGTTTTTTCTTAATATGTGTGTGTATGTATTATCTTACAAGTGCAATGTATGATACATATAGACATTTTAAGTTTGAAAAATCAGATGTTTTGCGCGAAGTGACAGTAGTACCCACCTCAACGCTTCGCTTATGAGGCGTGCAATAGGGTTTATTTACGATTTTCGCCGAGACGGTAAGTTTATCATACAATCACCTGAACCAAAATTGTAGATTACCTAATTATCTATAAAAAAGGTTAAATACATTTTTTTCTAGGAGCCACCGTTTCTATGAAAAACCTGTTTGTTTATCCATTGATCTCAAAAAAGTTTTTTCCAAACACCAATACGACAGGAAATTCTTAAATTCCATTTTTAATTGTGTTTTGCACAATTTTATTTAATTGCGACTGGATGAAAATTTTGTTCGTGGTCGTCCTTGTCGTTGGTAGGGTGACCGAATCCTTAGGCAAAACATCATACGCTAATGTCAATTTCTATCGATAGCGTATTCTATTCCTTGGCGTTTTGACGTTCGTCTTGGCCTGCAGGACAGTTCAATGGTGCGTTCTACAGAAAGGCTAACAATGTCAGTTCGTTCCTTGCATTTTAAACTATTGTGTACAAAAATAAGAGAACCTCCATGAATAGCATTTGTCCTAAAGTATATACTTTTTAATTTATAATTATCAATATTTATTATAGTCCTTTCCACCTTAGTGTATCTACAGACGCTCCGATTTGGTTGGTGCCAACCATATTGGAACCGACATGGCAACCATTCCAACATTGCTACAGATTGTCCGACGGTTGGCCTTCCAACTGTCAGTTGACCATAGAGTAATATGTCAGTTGACCATAGTACGAAGAGAATGGGCTAAATTCTACTATAGAAATAGAGAAAATTACAGTCATATGCGGCTCTTATAACTTATTTTTTAAGGTTTTTAATGTAGCCGCACTGTCAATTTTTTTAATACTTCTAACATAATAAAATACGCTTGATTTCTGGCATCTCTATTTGCGTAATCTTTGTTACATATGTCCCACAAACAGGGAAAGTCTTTATATAGTTCCAGTAATTTTATTAATATGTCACGTTCGGTGACCGTAACTCCCTCGGCGTTCATGTTGACGTCCTACACCGGCGGCGTTGCAAATGTGAATGAGCCAATTACCTATATTACTCTATGGAATGAGCCGATTTGGTCGGAACAAAGCTTCCAAACGTTCCAATTTGGTTGGATCGGATAGGAAGTTGGTTTGGTCGGTATTGCTGGCGCATCCGACCACGTCAAACCAATATTAATAATAATTATGTCGGACCGACCGCTCTCTACACTTTCCGATTTGGTCGTGGTCGGATGGTTGGCACCAACCAAATCGGAGCGTCTGTAGATACATTAAGATGATTTCTGTGACACATCGATTTTTGACACGTGTAGAGATGTCGATTACTGAAATCGTATCAATTGTTTCTGATAATCGATAATATTCTATATGGAAATGAAATCGATTTGAATAAAGTACCAAAATTAGTTTTTTCGGCATTTCGCCAACAATTAACTAAGGAAACTTAGCAAACAACAGCAACAAAAAGTCAACAATAACAATTAGTAAAAATAACAGAATACCACGTAAAGTATCAATATAAAAATGCAACTTGTATACAAGGCTGACGCACTCGTACAGACGATTGACTCGATTGACAAACGATCACAAGATAGGCGCCGATTATATGATTTTCCAACTCTATGATTTTTCAACGATCCATTTCATGTACACGAATTGCGTAGGTATTATATTTTTGTGTTATTTTATTTTATTTTTCATTATATTAAACTAAACAATACTGTTTTTGATTTATAAGCTTAAGATGTTTCATTTTTATATTTTTGGTAATAATGCCGCCATAAAATAAAAATATTATGCACTAAAATTATTTTGACTTTTTAAACATAAAATTCGTAATTCGGAACACGATGAAGTGTCACAGGAATCATCATAGGTGAAAAGGACTATAACAACTGACATTGTTTAAGCCAATGTTCTGTTACACAAAATATTGCACGCCTCATAAGCGAAGCGTTGAGGTGGGTACTACTGTCACTTCGCGCAAAACATCTGATTTTTCAAACTTAAAATGTCTTTATGTATCATACATTGCACTTGTAAGATAATACATACACACACATATTAAGAAAAAACACTATTTTTAACGTTCATGATATTTTTGATGTCATTTTTGTTATTTAAACTAGTTAAAAAACAGTTTAAAAAAGTTCTGTCTTGGACGTCCGTGTGTCTGTATGTGCGGATCCTTTTTCTTGTTAACACGATAGCGACCGAAATACTTTACTAATCGAGTCTTTTTTTTTCTCTTACGCTTGAGTATGCTCAGGAATAGAACCCTTTCATTTTTCAGGGTCTGATTCGATGTGGTTTAATTGTTATTAAATAAACAAAAATAATAATTAATAAATATTTATTAAAAAAAATTATGAGGCGTGCACTTTTGGATTTTCCAAATTATTTTAATTCTATTATGATTTAAAAATAATTCTATTTCTAATAATTTGCTAGCCAAGCCTAGCCTTTGCTATTTTGATGTACAATGGAAAAAGGCTGCTTAGCTGTTGTCTTACATACTAGTTTAAATCTAGCTTAGGGCTAGTTTGTCTGTCAACACTAAACCTAGGTTGATGTATATAATCACTACTACATAAAATTATAGTAGATCGATGGTCTGCTACTGAACATGTATCAGACTGGTTAATAATTTTATATGCTATTAACATAGCAAGTTCTCTCTTATATCTAGATGGCAGATACACTGTATTCCTTGTCAAACAAAAAGATTTTGTACAAGAATTTATGTCAAAATTTATAAATGCATCACTATGATGATTTGTTAAGTTATTTAATTTTAAGTTAATATTATAGATAAATCTATTTTGATTTTGTGTCAAACCAGGCAAATATGGTAATGTACACAACATAAATTTGCATTTTGTTTCACTACTAACTTTCAACATTTTTTGAAATCCTATATCAATGTCATGTTTTTTTAAATTAAAACTATCTCCGTATAATATAACAACAATACTATTTTCATTAAAACTAAAATTATCTAATGAATTCATGATATATGTAAATGAACTATTAGGAGTGCAAAAATTGGTTACTTTATGCCCTAAGTTGTTAAGCAAAGCGCCAAAACCCTGACCTATATTATCTGACAACACAATAATTTCCTGCGTGGAAAGATGTTTTGTTTTACTAGATGAAATTGTTGCCATTGGTTGAATACTATGTATGTCAGTGCAGTCAATGGGCTTATGGGGCGACGGTTGCTCATTGTCACTTATGGAACACTGACATACATAGTTATTGGTCATCGACTCGAAGCGATCCATATTTTCATTGCTTAACTTTATTAAGTAATCTGCCTCTTTTATGTGTTCAGTAATTTGTAACTGGGCAGCAGAATAGTCTTGTAGTCTTGTGTCTATAATAATATAAATCTTCACAAGTTGTGAACATGTGTTACTCCAAATGACGTGGTACTTACAGGGCTTATAATTAGTTTACCAAATGTTTACTATAAGAAAAAGGTCATTGTAATAATAATACTTGAAAATGTCGAAATAAATTATAGCTTTTAAAAGGAGAAACTTTTGTTTATAAACTCAATATTTCAACAGTAATTATGTATGTATGGTTTTCACGCATAAACTACTGGACCGATTTCAAAAATTCTTTCACCATTAGAAAGCTGAATCTTTACTGAGCAACATAGGCTCTATTGCATTTTCAAAAAAATTAGAGATCCTTACCAAAAATGCAATAATGTAACCCAAGGTGTAAAAAATTCCTTAATAAAAATTCTGTCATCGCGAGCGCTGCGGAATCTATTGAAGATAGAAAAAAAAATGTTCTACGGTTATTATAGAATGGATCAATATCTACAAGAGAGTCCGCGATACCATAATATGTTCATCTTCAGTAGTTATGTTACTACAACAACTTTTACGTTTTCAAAGTAAATAGAAGTGCCGACAGTAATCAAACCATGTTATCCACACACATTACACATATATTAATCCTTATCCCATTAAATGATGTTTTATTAATAGACTGTTTCAATACCAGCAAAATACTTTTTAAATTAAAAAAATTGGGTATTGCATTCAAAAGATATAACGAATTTTATAAGTGTCAATCTACAGAAAATAGTAGGTATACTGTTTAATACAATGAGCAGGCTTAGTGCGGGACGGGGTGAAGGTGATTTTCATGTGATTAAAAATTAAACCCATAGTCCGACCTATAGTAGACTTTTCACTGTCACAATATCGCTATCTATGCGGGTGAAACCGCAGGGCATTGCTAGTCTTAATATATATAAATCTCGTGTCACAATGTTTGTCCTCAATGGACTCCTAAACCACTTAACCGATTACAATAAAATTCGCACACCATGTGCAGTTCGATCCAACTTGAGAGATAGGATAGTTTAAATCTCAAATCGTTTTAGAGAAAGCGGGCGAAGCCGCGGGCGGTAAGCTAGTCTTATATATAAAAATGAATCGCAAAATGTGTTGGTAAGCGCATAACTCGAGAACGGCTGAACCGATTTCGATAATTATTTTTTTATTATATTCCTTCAAGTACGAGGATGGTTTTTATGTAGAGAAAACGTAAACATGTACCACGGGCGAAGCCGGGGCGGACCGCTAGTATTAAATTATTGTTTATTGATATATACATATTACAATTATAATTATATAAGGAATATACTATATAAGGAATATAATAATCTTATATATAAAATTCTCGTGTCACAATGTTAGTCTGCATACTCCTCCGAAACGGGTGGACCGATTCTCATGAAATTTTCTGTGCATATCGGGTAAGTCTGTGAATCGGCCAACATCTATTTTTCATATGTACCACGGGCGAAGCCGGGGCGGGCCGCTAGTAATATATATAAATCTCGTGTCACAATGTTTGTCCTCAATGGACTCCTAAACCACTTAACCGATTATAATAAAATTCGCACACCATGTGCAGTTCGATCCAACTTGAGAGATAGGATAGTTTAAATCTCAAATCGTTTTAGAGAAAGCGGGCGAAGCCGCGGGCGGTAAGCTAGTATATATATAGCCTTTTATTCCTAAACATAGGTGCCCTGCCCATCTCCATTTTTGTATGTTTATCCGGGTAAGTATATCTGTGAGCTTTGTTCTTTTTCTTGTGTCTGCGTTCCTATGGCACGTTGACATTTTATAAGCTTCTCTCTGTGGTAGTGAGTTGTCGACCAGGTTTCGCAGCCATAAGAGAGAACTGGGAGAATACAGGTGTCGAACGTTTTCTTTTTTATACGATTGTCCAGCACCAGCACCCTACTTTTCATTATTTCCTGCATCGACCAGTATTTCCTCCATCCTTGGGCTATTTGTCTGTTAATTTCTTTACTTCTGTAAAGTACAACACATTACAATTTGACCAGAGTAACAGCTTTTAATTAACTTAGGGCTGATTTTTTACCCGACTACGGCAAAGCAAAAGGAGGGTTATGATTTTGACAGGCTATGTATGTATGTATGTATGTATGTATGTATGTATGTATGTATGTATGTATGTTCATCTGTTCCCTCGTAACTTCTAAACTACTTATCAGAATTCGACAAATGACATATCATTAGAAGCGTCTTAATTGTCCGCTGGTTATAGGCTATATGGGGTTTCACAAAATCTAATGTGGCGCCCTCTAGCGGACAAAACATACAGAGTAAAAAAATAAAGTTAAGATAAATATGCCGTGTTTGGTATCATTTGAAAGCTTTTTACTTGCATATTTTGAATATATATATATATTACTAGCATTTGCTTGTGACTTTACCTGTATTCATGGGCTGATTGCATATAATTTACATCTTTTCGTTTATAGCTTCTTTATTAGTTCATCAATTTAACTTTTGTTAATATTATGCGCCACAAATACACTTTAACACCAAAATAGTACAAATAATAAAAAGTAAAAAACTAAAACCCAACTACGACAAAAAACGACGCTGAAAAAGTATAAAACAAGATTTTCAGAATTCCACTATGTAGAGATAAATTTTCATGTTTGGAAAGGCGTAGTCACACGTTACATATATCTACCGTAGCACTTTGACAACGTGTGACTACGCCTTTCCAAACATGAAAATTTATCTCTACATAGTGGAATTCTGAAAATCTTGTTTTATACTTTTTCAGCGTCGTTTTTTGTCGTAGTTGGGTTTTAGTTTTTTTACTTTTTATTATCAATCCTTGGTTAAAACTTATTCGTCGAATAATGTATAAAACTACCATTTTAAAAACGTATTCTAATTGCCCGTATTTGACAGTTTACGTGACATTTTAATATTATCGTGTAATACTTTATTGGACGGATAAGTTTTAACCAAGCATTGAAAAATCGGCCCTTAGAGCGGCACGGTTTTTATCTGGGGGCCCGCCAAGTTCAGCACGAAGCAAATCTGCCTTACGCTTAAGGTGCGGTGTACAACGGCGGCGGAGAGCGCGCGCAGCGGATGCGCGCGTGCACGAGGGTGCGCGCACGGCGCGTGGTGCGGGTGTACGCGGGCTGCGCTGTGCTCACGTGCACGCTGTGGCTGCTGTTCGCGGCGCTGGACCGCGCGCGCGGCCGCCCCGTCGAGTTCCCCTTCTGCACCGGTCTCCACGCCGACCAGCCGCTCCAGTGAGACCATTTTTGTTTAAAAAAAGGGGTAAAAGGGGTTTGGATAAATTTGGCGTCGTGATGAACTTTTGTGGCCAGTGATGAAACTTGTATATTTGAAAAGAGCAATATAATATTGTGAGTAAAAGTTATTATGGACATAAATCTCGAAACGTAATAGGAACAGAGATATTTGGTTTTGTATTATTCATTTACCTAGAATCTAGATGATTTATTATAACATTTTCTGAGTTTTTTAGCTTTCTCCTTTATTTATTTAGAATTCTAATCAAAACTATGTATGAATAATATGGACGCTTATATACGCAATATATTGCTCTTTTAAAATATCCAAGTTTCATCACTGGCCGCGAAATTTCATCACGACGCCACTAGCCCATACAAAAGTACCCAAACCCCTTTACTCTTAAAGCGCCTAAAGAAGTGTCACTTCAAAAAATTATACACTGAAACTGAAAACCAATTTCGAGGAAGTGCACGGTGGCTGCTTCAAAGTCGGTTGACATCCGAATTGGACATCAAAATTCAAAAGATGAAAAATAATCGTTTCAATTGATACGCAGATTTACGTTGGTGTTACTATATTCCTACTACGTCACGACGCTCGTCGGTATTGCCAACACAACAATGGATGCCTTCATAGCTACTATTCTTTATCAATGTCAGACGCAATTTAAAATTCTAAGGTCGGTTTTTATTTCAAAAATATTTTATAAATAAATATATTACAGCTCGTTTATGTTTGTTCGTTGAAAGGATTCTTTTTAGCGAAAGAGTTATTGTTTTAGAATGGAGTTGGAGGAGCTACCAGATAGTGCGTGGAAGTTCAGCCTGAAAACAGGTTTGGATTATGACAAGATTCTGATGGAAATGTTTGTCGAACGATTGCATCATTATAAAAGTATTACAGAGTAAGTAGAGTTATGCAACGTTCAACAATTGGAATATTCCCAGAAATATTTCATACAAAATAATACTTTCCAGGATGGCAAGTCTTCTACAAGATATTTTCAACACTGCAATAGTGGTTCAATTTGGGATAGGTGGTTGGATATTGTGCATGGCTGCTTATAAACTTGTCAGCGTAAGTTTATAAGTGAAATAATTTGAGTTCAATCGAAAATAAGTGACATAAAATGCAATACTAATATTATCTTTTATTACCATAATAATATAGTTGAACGTGCTGAGCATCGAGTTTGCATCGATGACGTTGTTCATTTTCTGTATCCTCACGGAATTGTTCCTGTACTGCTACTATGGCACTGAGCTCACAGTCGAGGTATCGTCCCCTTATTGTCAATAATATCTTAAAATGGTAATTAATGAGTATGCGCAAGTAAAATCCAGTAATATAACATGTGACAGAGCGAGCGGCTGGCCAGCTCGGTGTACGCGATGCGGTGGCTGGGCACGAGCGCGCGGTTCCGGCGCGTGCTCGTGCTGCTGATGGAGCGCGCGCGCCGCCCGCTGCGCCCCGCCGCCGCGCGCGTCGTGCCGCTCTCGCTCGATACCTTCCTTAAGGTGAACCCACTGCCGGCCACCCTGAACCGTCTACCACTACATTATCAGATTGCTACTTAATATTACCCTATTATTGCCCTCTCAAATCTATTTTCACTCTGAATAGAATATCCAAGTAATAATGTTTTTTTTTCCTTTTCAGATTCTAAAATCCTCATACACATTTTACGCTGTACTTCGTCAAACAAAATAAGGTCACTCCTAAATAAAATTTCGACTTATTATTATTATACTGCACATTGATTCTCAACGAAAAATATATTCACAAAGGCCGTAATAAAACTATGTATATGAGTAGAATTGTAGAACACCGACCGCGACGCCGCGACCGCGACAACTCGCTTGGAGAGAGAAGAGCGCGTTTGAAGATTATAACTTTATAAGAATAGTTTTTCTTATAATAGACTTTGTATCTGGTTTGACTAAGTGAATCTGAATTTGATATTATCAGTAGTATTTTAAATCAATTTTAAAGTAGATATTATTATAGACTAAGATAAAAAAATAAAATAAAAAACCAAAAACTAAGTAATTTTTTGCATCATCTTTTAATTCACTACAACTGTGCCATTAATATTTTTCCACAGGACTTGCAGTTTTCGGGAAATCCAGAAATAGCCCGTTGTTTGCCCTTAAAGCAATCCCACGGCTCAAACTCAGATCGACCGTAATTCATATTTCCTCTCATTTTTAGGGTTCCGAAACTCAAAATTCGAAAAAAAACGGAACTCTTAAAGGATGACTTTGTTGTCCTCCTGTCTGCCTGTCAAGATCCTTTTTCTCAGGAACGAAACATATTAAAAAGCAACTTCTTATACCACATAAAAAGGAAAAATTACTAAAACATTTTTTTACTAAAATAATTTAATAAATAGGTTTTAAGAAGGGCGTGGAATGATCTCATCTTTTGTAAATGAAAATATTATTAATTTAATTTTATTATCTACTAGCTATCCACCCGCGGCATCGCCCGCGCAGTCAAAGAAAAACCCGCATAGTTCCCGTTCCCGTGGGATTTCCGGGATAAAACCTATCCTATGTCCTTTCTCGGGTATCAAAATATCTCTATACCAAATTTCATGCAAATTGGCTCAGTAGTTAAGGCGTGATTAATTAACAGACAGATAGACAGAGTTACTTTCGCATTTATAATATTAGTATGAATGTATCAATGAATTACCAAATTGTTTCTGAAGTTTAGCCATGAGTCTTTAATAGCATGACAAGCTTCAGATTACCCGTGTGCAATCTAGTTTAGTTTGTATTAGCTGGTCCATTGTGGGGCGGATTTACGTCAGATGCAATCAAAACAGAATTTCGGAAGGAAGCGGTGGCTGGAGCGGGGCGCGGGATTCGGCGCCGGAGGTGCGGGGGGAAGTGGCGCGGGCCCGCGGGGAGGGGCAGTTCGCCTTCGAGGTGTCAGCTTGATGCCTCTGCGGACAGCGGCACGGCGGAACACAGTGGAGTTTAGTCGGTAGGACCCTGCACTCAGCAGGGTGAGTCCGACATAACCCAGGGCTCTTCACCCGAGTGCCCTGGGTAGTGGGTATGCCTAAATGCATTCTCCACTATAAAAAAAAAAAAAGGTGTCAGCTTGATGATTAAAAAGCGATCGAGGTCGAGATCACACGGAATTCTTTGATAAGGAACGTCATTACTACAAGACCATAGCTAAAAATTGCCGGTGTTGTACTTTCCTTGCTAGTTTAGTTCACTTTGTATCAGTTGGTAGAGCATTATTACATTCTGTTATATTATTATAGTATGTGCTGCAACATTTTTCTTAGCTCAGGTTTATATTTTATTCAACAAACTAGAAACTACGTAACTATTGCACGCCTCATAAGCGAAGCGTTGAGGTGGGTACTACTGTCACTTCGCGCAAAACATCTGATTTTTCAAACTTAAAATGTCTTTATGTATCATACATTGCACTTGTAAGATAATACATACACACACATATTAAGAAAAAACACTATTTTTAACGTTCATGATATTTTTGATGTCATTTTTGTTATTTAAA
The DNA here is from genome assembly GCF_061535455.1 of Colias philodice. Classification (NCBI taxonomy): domain Eukaryota; kingdom Metazoa; phylum Arthropoda; class Insecta; order Lepidoptera; family Pieridae; genus Colias; species Colias philodice. Next base: position 13,508,041 of record NC_143091.1, on the reverse strand, counting down.
CTAGTTAAAAAACAGTTTAAAAAAGTTCTGTCTTGGACGTCCGTGTGTCTGTATGTGCGGATCCTTTTTCTTGTTAACACGATAGCGACCGAAATACTTTACTAATCGAGTCTTTTTTTTTCTCTTACGCTTGAGTATGCTCAGGAATAGAACCCTTTCATTTTTCAGGGTCTGATTCGATGTGGTTTAATTGTTATTAAATAAACAAAAATAATAATTAATAAATATTTATTAAAAAAAAATTATGAGGCGTGCACTTTTGGATTTTCCAAATTATTTAGTTATTTGAGATTAATATCTATTGATCTAGAAAGTATCAATAAACGTAAGTAATACATTTGAAAATTATATTTTGAAAAATGGGCAGCTATCACAACAATAAAAATACCATTGCTATTTAAAAGGGTCATATTTTAAAGAAACTAAAAATAGATTATTATTTACTAGCTTTCCACCCGCAGCTTCGCCCGCGCAGTCAAAGAAAAACCCGCATAGTTCCCGTTCCCGTGGGATTGCCGGGATAAAACCTATCCTATTTCCCGGGGTAAAAAGTAGCCTATGTCCTTTCTCGGGTATCAAAATATCTCTATACCAAATTTCATGCAAATTGCTTCAGTAGTTAAGGCGTGATTGAGCAACAGACAGACAGACAGAGTTACTTTCGCATTTATAATATTAATATTAGCATATTAGTATATAGTATTAGTATGGATTTCTACGGAACCCTCAGTGTCGAGTCCGTCTCGCACTTTACCGACGTTTAGCTATTTCGTCAATGATTAATTATTTTAGCCAAAACCAGTTTAGAATTCTCTATTTAATACTTATTAATTTTTGTTAATTAGTATTTTTATATAATTGTAATAAAATTTTGACGTGATAACGTCTTTAAAATCGTTTTAGTCGGGTGACATGTTCAGAAACTTGTGTCACATCAAAACCTCACGAGCGCGATCGCAGGTATAACGAGAGAGAGACGGACCGATCTCCCGTCTCATCTCGAGCGCTGCCACTGCATTATATTATCACGTAAACATCTCGATCGTAAACCTCACAGTAAACCTACTTTACAAACAACGAATTTTTTTATTTTTTTTAAAGTGAAACTTTTACTACATCGTCAATTGAAGCGGGACTGGCTCGTGCAGCGATCGGGGTAGGAACGTACAGGGCGTCTCACGCTAGATTGGATGGTCGTGCGCTAATTTCAAGTATTTCTTGTTTATTTCAAAACCATCGCATATTTCAAAATTCTAACTCGGTACACGTATAGGTTGTATATTTTATAGTTAATATTCGAAAAGTCGTAACTTTACGTTTGTTATTTTGAAGATGCCAGAGATTAAAAAAAAAATAACAATGAAAACTTTGTATTTTTTTCTATCGAGAAAATATCATGGAATCATGTTTCTAAAACGGTACACGTATTGTGTTACTATTGAACTTTCTTGTCAAGAATTTTCATCACGACAACTTTATTAATATAAAAATTACGAAGGTTTAAAAAGGGTCGTAAATGTTAGAAAAAGTGTCGTGACAACTTTTCGTAAGAATTTTTTCCGTCTAGCCCCCTAGTTTCAAAACGCGCGATAAGTAACTTCGTTCCAAAACGTAGCCTATAATTATATTTTACCTAATATTGGTCTATATCCATACAATATACAGAATTCAGTCAAGATTGGCCTTGTTTACAAAGTTACAAGCAGACACATTAGAAAGTCGGATAAACAATTACTTCATCACTACATAGTATAAAACAAAGTCGCTTTCTCTGTCCCTATGTCCCTATGTCCCTTTGTACGCTTAAATCTTTGAAACTACGCAACGGATTTTGATGCGGTTTTTTTTAATAGATAGAGTGATTCAAGAGGAAGGTTTATCACTACATAGTATAAAACAAAGTCGCTTTCTCTGTCCCTATGTCCCTATGTCCCTATGTCCTTTTGTACGCTTAAATCTTTGAAACTACGCAACGGATTTTGATGCGGTTTTTTTAATAGATAGAGTGATTCAAGAGGAAGGTTTATATGTATAATAACATCCATTAAATAGTGGAGAGGTACTGTTATTTTTGAGGTTTCTAATGTGATGTCGTAAATAATTACATTTTTTCCGCTTACATTGCAAGCCTACGAGTTTTATCAAAATAATGTACTAAGTATTGTACACATTGAAAAGGTCTACAGAAAAGTCCGCGATGGTATATGTCTATGGATAACCCACAATTACTTTTTTTTGTCATTTTCTTTTTACGACAAATAATGGTTAATTTTCGAAGCGATTTTAACCAATACAGCATTAATCCTTAACGAATTAAATACCTTGAATACATTGTTCATTTAATATAGATCTATATGGCCCCTTACACCGTATGATTTAAGTGAATATTTTCGAAGATATTACAGATTTAAAAAAAATAATTTGGAAAATCCAAAAGTGCACGCCTCATAATTTTTTTTTAATAATTATTTATTAATTATTATTTTTGTTTATTTAATAACAATTAAACCACATCGAATCAGACCCTGAAAAATGAAAGGGTTCTATTCCTGAGCATACTCAAGCGTAAGAGAAAAAAAAAGACTCGATTAGTAAAGTATTTCGGTCGCTATCGTGTTAACAAGAAAATCCTCCGCACATACAGACGGACGTCCAAGACAGAACTTTTTTAAACTGTGTTTTAACTAGTTTAAATAACAATAAAACCGGCCAAGTGCGAGTCGGGCTCGCGCACAAAGGGTTCCGTAGCAGCAAATATAATAAATTACAGTTAAATCAACCTATCTCAAAAACTATAAGAGATACTTTGATCAAACCAAAAATCGTTGAAAGAGTTAATTAGCATGCATCACCTCTATTTTTTTTAGAATTTTATACCCCGTAGTTATAAAAATAGAGGGGGGGGGACATACTTTTTACGACTTTGAGAGCTGATATCTCAAAAACCGTTCACTTTAAGAAAAATGTTTTTTAGAAAACTTTATATCATTTTAAAAGACCTTTCCATTGATACCCCACACGGGTATGTACATCGAAAAAAAAAATTTCATCCCTCAGTTACATGTATGGGGGGCCCCACCCCCAATTCTTTTTTTTACTATTTAGTGTCATATTTTTGTAGCGGTTCATACAACACATATTCCCATCAAATTTCATCACTGTAGTACTTATAGTTTCCGAGTAAATCGGCTGTGACAGACGGACAGACGGACAGACGGACAGACGGACATGACGAAACTATAAGGGTTCCGTTTTTGCCATTTTGGCTACGGAACCCTAAAAATGACGTCAAAAATATCATGAATGTTAAAAATAATGTTTTTTCTTAATATGTGTGTGTATGTATTATCTTACAAGTGCAATGTATGATACATAAAGACATTTTAAGTTTGAAAAATCAGATGTTTTGCGCGAAGTGACAGCTGTAGTACCCACCTCAACGCTTCGCTTATGAGGCGTGCAATTGCGGGACGTAGCGTTTGCGGCGCATAAACTACTTCAATGATTTTGAAAATTCACCAGTAGTGAGGTCATTTCTTAGCCATAAAATGTATATTTTATATGTATACTAGCTTTCCGCCCGCGGCTTCGCCCGCTTTATCTAAAACCTAATAAATTATATATTAAAACCTTACTCTTGAATCACTCTATCTATTAAAAAAAACCGCATCAAAATCCGTTGAGTAGTTTTGAAGATTTAAGCATACAAAGGGACATAGGGAGAGAGAAAGCGACTTTGTTTTATACTATGTAGTGATTAAACAATCATACATAGGTACTTAACCCGTTACGCGTCCGGCGCACAGCCGGCACCGATCCCGATAGTGTCAAGGGAGTTCACGAAATCTAGCTTTTTTATGACTACCGAGTTTGAAAATTTTATTTACCTTATTGTTCTATAATTATATGCCATGTATGATATATTTTTGGAAAGAGGAAGAAACTAGTTATAGCATAAAAATGACGATATATTTTTGATTTTCTATAAAATTATAAAAAATTGATTTTCTTTTGTTTTAATTTTAATTGCTTACATACTAACACTTACATGATAATGCTGAGTCATCAAATGATCATATTCACGTTTTCATATCACTACACGATTGCCAAATACATTCACTTATATTTTCACACATTTAACACAACGTATTTCACTATGAATAATAACAAATCTCCATTATTCACAAACAAGAAAAAAAGCGCCATTTTGCGTCTTCCGCACTGAAAAGTTGAGACACTTTTTCACTGAGTATTCTTCAAATATCCCTAAAACCAATATCATAAACGTATTCTACGTAAAATTTCCAGTAATATACGTCTCAATTATCACTCATCTAATTATTCCTCTCGGCATAATTCACAATCCAAATATTCGTTGAACAAGACAAATGTCACAAACTATGGCCGATGACGCAACTCAATCAATGATTCACTTTTTTTTTATTTTGTGGTTTTGGTCTCTATTGCCTGTCTCGGAGTCGTGTCGATTCGAATTATAAATGTTTAAGGCATAGAGAAATATTTTTTATACTGGAAACATTCACTTGTAAGAACTACAGGTGACCTTCAAAGTCATTGGCCGCGTTATGAACAGGCGTTGTACGCAGGACGCTACAGTACCATTTTGAGTTACGAGCAACCGCCTGTACGTAGGACGCGTCACGGGTTAATAAAAGTTCATACTTTTATTACGTTTTTATGATATTTTAATATTTCCTGTCATTAGGAAATGAAACAAAAACATCGAAAACATTATATTATTTTATTTAATAAAATAAGTTCAGTCAGGAATCAGAAAACATGAAAATCGTTTACAAAGTGACTACCCAAATAAATCTATATTTACAGTCGTTGCAACATTTCCTGCGTCTGGTTACAGCAGCTCCCGCTGGCCCGGCGCGGGCGCAATGTACCTGCACACACGCATACACATCATCAAAAGTATCGCACGGGGCAAAACATACCCAGCGCTTGTTTTTTTCTTATTATTTTTTTCGCGCATTTAAATCCTTAACTATAAAAATACTTATAATAGTTTATATTCAAACTGGGTTTCATGGAATCTTGAAGAACAAGCAGAATAATTAGGTACCGTGTTGACGTCACATGTGTGTCAGCCAACGATAATTGGCCGATTAAGAAGAGCTGGAACGTAAACACATTTACACATTGCACATGTGTAGTGTCTATGAAGACGCGCGCGGCGTGACGTCATACTGCATACGCATCATGAAAAGTCTGCCAGTCTCTCTCGCGCGCAGACTAGCTTATGAGAGTGAAGGGGACAATTATTGTTTTTATTTTGCAATTGTTTATAAATACAGGGTGATGTAATTTAAACAAAGACAGGTAGGTATACTACTAACTATATTCGACGAGATAACTACTTCGCGGCACGCGGATTAGAATATTTTTTTACTTTACCTAATAATTTTAATATGTTTTGTAAACAAAATGTAAACGCCGTTAGTTAAAATTTTCATACATAGCTGAACAATACAGCTTTTATTGTAATGTAACCTTATCTCTTACGTGCTAGGGTTTCGATTGTATTGAATTGGGAGTGAGCGCATGTGTTATTTGTATTGTTTATATCGTTATTTTGAATATGACATTAAATTTAATTATTATTTGATAATTGAATGATTATCAATACTATTTTACAATTGATTATGAGAATAAATAATTAAGTTCATCGATTGAGTTACTTTTAAATTGTAATTTTACATATAAATTATGAGAGCTTACATATTATCTACAACGCACCTATTTTACAATTCAAGTCTACTCTTAAACTAAAATCGTATTTATTTTCGAACATACTGTATAGTAAAATTGCATAAGTGTGAGTACTGTGAAGATGCCAGCTTTCCTTAATCGGCCAATATCTGCGACGACTACGGGGCAATGGGGGTAGTAACGCTTGCTACGAGTGGACAGGACGGAACTGTAGCCCTGTCTTATAATCTCTACCTCTTATTTTATTTAATCAATTTTATTAAATTACATTCTATCAATTATTTATTTCTAACTAGAACTCGTTATCCAGTTTTATATCGAACATTTTATTTTAAAATCCGAATCATGCAATTAATAACAAATCGTATAGGAGCTACCAACGTTGACAAGAGAGCATTTTAGTATAGTTGGTTCTTTGATATACTGTTCCTCTTGCTATTTCGGTTAGAGTCCGGGCTGTCTGGCTGGTCGCAGTGGTTGCGTTTATTAGTGCGCATCTTATCTGCACAGGAAAATATCCTTAATTTAAAGTCATTTTTTAACGCGTAATTTTTAATCTTTTGCCTTTAGATAGATCCATCAGACATATTTTTTTTATTGCAAGACCTTTTTTGACGTGACAACGTCTTAAATTAGGTTGCGACTGGGAGTCACTTATGAAAAAGTGTAACGCTCGGTAACGTTACGATGAGTCACCGAACGAGAGAGAGGCCCGCCGAATGCCTTGCGTCTCTCTCCCACTCAACTATGATCGAGAAAAAGACGTTGTCACGTAAAATCTTCGCCCGTAAAACCGACTTTACAGGCAACCATTTTTTAGTTGTTAAATAGGTGCCAGACGCAATTTTTTATTTCAAAATCATTAAAATGTCATCGAAATAAGTGAAATTCCATCAACATGAGTCCCCGTGAAGGATATACTATGTATAATATTCATTTTACTATTTACAATTTTTTAGCAACAATCTACCATGGTGCCTCCTTTTCCCAACGAACCTCAAATAGGACGTTAATGTAAACTTGATAAAAACCAAATATCATCAAATTCATATTAATACCCAAAAGTGTAATAAATATGAAACCATCTATTAAAAATATTAGTTTACTAATTATTCAATATAAGTATTAAAAAAGGATAATATAATATAAGTAATAAAGTTATTACTTACCTTTTAAGCGGAATCATGTTGATGTAATTTCACTTATTGCGATGACATTTTAATGATTTTGAAATAAAAAATTGCGTATGGCACCTATTTAACAACGAAAAACACGTCTTGCAATAACAAATTTATGTCTGATGGATCTATCTAAAGGCAAAAGATTAAAAATTACGCGTTAATAAATGACTTTAAATTACGGATATTTTCCTGTGCGCATTAATAAGCGCAACCACTACCGCCAGCCAGACAGCGCGGACTCTAACCGAAATAGCAAGAGAAACAGTATATCAAAAACCCAACTATACTAAAATGACTTTTTTTAAAACGTTAATAGCTCCCGTACCAAAACAACAATTTTGCACGACTCATGATACGAAGCATCAGAGAGTGCTTTACGATAGAAAAATTTTTTTCGCCTCATTCTTGCAGCTTTTCTTATTATTATAGCCTTGTTAGTTCACGGAATCAAGATATTTTGCATACTATTGTCGAGATAATTTAATGGAGATTAATCCCATACTTTTTAAAAATTGATTTACATACTTCAATAGAATTGAAAAAAAACACCGAAATAGGTCAAAAAATTTTCCTGTCCGTCATGTGTGAAACCTGAAAACACTATAACTTGTGAAAAAATCCATCATTTGAGTTAAATTTTTTTTTAAATATTCTAATCGACGATTGTAGGTCACTGAATGCGAATGATTAATTAATTCAGTGTCGTTTAATTGCAATTAATAAAATAAAGTTTGGAAAATCCAAAAGTGCACGACTCATAATGCTCATTTAATTATGAAATATATATATATAAAAAAAAAAAACTTATTGTAGTTTTAGTTTTTTATTAATTGCAATTAAACGACACTGAATTAATTAATCATTCGCATTCAGTGACCTACAATCGTCGATTAGAATATTTAAAAAAAAATTTAACTCAAATGATGGATTTTTTCACAAGTTATAGTGTTTTCAGGTTTCACACATGACGGACAGGAAAATTTTTTGACCTATTTCGGTGTTTTTTTTCAATTCTATTGAAGTATGTAAATCAATTTTTAAAAAGTATGGGATTAATCTCCATTAAATTATCTCGACAATAGTATGCAAAATATCTTGATTCCGTGAACTAACAAGGCTATAATAATAAGAATAGCTGCAAAAATGAGGCGAAAAAAATTTTTCGATCGTAAAGCACTCTCTGATGCTTCGCATCATGAGCCGTGCAAAACGAAAACTACAAGACTGTATATCTATATATATATATTTTTTTTTTTATATTTCATAATTAAATGAGCATTATGAGTCGTGCACTTTTGGATTTTCCAAACTTTTTTTTGTTGCCATTTCCCAAATGAATTATAATTATCCCTGATTAGTTATCAGTATGAATCATTAATAGCTAAAAGCCATGCTAGGGTTGGCACACTACAGGTGGTCTACGGAGGCTGTCGAACCGAACCTTTATCTATCGCCTCGCTCTCTAGAACCGGTGGCTTCGTGGGAACAGAAAAATTCACATTTTTATTCCAAATATGTGATATTATTATTAGTACTTATAGATGTAATACATATAATTACTTATTAAAATATAAATTTACACTTTCTATTTCATTGAATCAATTCATATATTAGAGTAAGATCCCAGAGCGATAAGACATAACTTATTTTCTAAAAGATGAAACTTTAAGTTCTCAGTAGTGTCTCATGTACTTTGTATACCTGCGTGTTTGTGAAGTTTGCCCAGTGACACCTGGGCAGGTACCAGGTGAGAAAGGTGACTAAAAATAAGAGTTACTTTACTTAAATTTAGATGGCTGATTTTTAGATATATTTTATAGAATATCATTCTCAAATGGTATCGCAAGTATCAGACACTTTTCATGGACCAAAACTTTTGTCAGACGATTTAAAGCTCCACCAAAATTAACTAAACTTTATTTTTTAATATGTATCTAATTTTTAATATGTAATATATCAACATAACTATTACAAAATTATATTTAATCAGTCAGACAAATTGGAATGACCAAAAATCCACTAAACACAAAAAATATTCGGCCGTGAGTACGAACGCGAGAGCATTATGCATGCGTTTCAGAGCGAGTGAGACGTCCATAGTAACCCGGTTCTCCTTCTTTAATTCACATTCTGTTTCAGTCTACTGTGTATGTGCGCGCAATGTATAGAAGCCGGTAGAAGACTGAAATGCAAGCAATTTTGCGTCTGTGCTCCAGAGTGTAGAGTTTGCCGCTGAGCAGACTCGGGTCGGCTATAAGTTTTTTAGCACGCCTTTCCATCGAATCTAAGGCGCCTAGATGAGTTTTTGCAGCACCAGCCCATATATGGCTGCAGTATTCCACACAAGACCGAACTTGGGCTTGGTATAATCTAAGAAGTTGGTCTGGTGTGAAGTACCGCCTTACTTTGGCCAAAATGCCGAGCTTTTTAGCAGCAAGTTGCGCCTTAGATTCGATGAACTGTCTGAAGTTGAGGTTCGACGAAACGGTGACGCCAAGCAACTGCAGACTGTCAGACACCACGATCGGCACATCACGAAAAGTCGGAGCTAGGTGAAGTGGACTTTTTTTCGCTGTGAAAAGGCACGCCTGCGTTTTTGACGCATTTTCATTTTCAATTTCAAGTATGACAGCACTTTTTCCCCCTACTAGAAGTATGGCAAATATAATAATGGTCACATTTTATCAAATACTCTCCAAAAATCCAAATGCAATACTGGTACAAAAAGTTAAGCGAAAAAAAAATTTTTTGCAGATTTTCGGCGGTATGGCGACCATTTGGAATCGCCCGAAAAGTATGGCATGACGATTTTCGTAAATGGCTGCACGACGATGGTTACCTGTGCAAACGTTAGCCTGGTACAAATGGTTGAATAATTGTTTTATTTAAATCAACACATTCGCGTCGGTATGGCGGGCTGTAAGTCACACCGGAAAAGTATGGCATGACACTACCGCCTACTTCTTTTTTATGGGCTATCGGTAAATTCTAAAATTTTTGTGTTAAAAATCAGACATTAAAAAATAAGTAAAGTTTATTTATTTTTGGTGGAGCTTTAAAGCGTCTGACAAAAGTTTTGGTCCATGAAAAGTGTCTGATACTTGCGATACCATTTGAGAATGATATTCTATAAAATATATCTAAAAATCAGCCATCTAAATTTAAGTAAAGTAACTCTTATTTTTAGTCACCTTTCTCACCTGGTACCTGCGCAGGTGTCACTGGGCAAACTTTACAAACACGCAGGTATACAAAGTACATGAGACACTACTGAGAACTTAAAGTTTAATCTTTTAGAAAATAAGTTATGTCTTATCGCTCTGGGATCTTGGACTATATATATTTATTGAGAAAGTGATTACTTATTGGAATTGAAGTGAGTAGTGGTGGGCACTGGGTACACGAAGGCTCACCTCACAGTGGGCGCATGCGCGGGGCGCGCGTGGTCGCGGCGGCGCGCGCGTGCTCTGGGCTGCGAGTCGCGCGCGCGCCGCGACCCGTACGAGCCGTCCTCCGTGCTCGACTCCGCAGCCGTCGTCGCGCCGGCCGGCAGCGTGTCTGTTTATATTATTATATTTTACTCCGCGTTGATATTTTAAACCGACTCGAGTTTATAACTTAACATAACTTACCGGAGAGGTGCGCGGCGGGCAGGCGGTACAGCTCGGCGGCGCAGGCGGCGCACGGCGACCCGCTCGACTCCGAGTCTGTGTCGCGAGCGCTGCCGTAGTCTGTATTAAAAATTCATTAACATTCAAAATAAATAAGCAGGTATTTATTTAAGCCTTGCTGAGAACTAATATTTGAATATATTTATTGTATTTTAAACTTTCTTTTCTTTCTAAAATCTTACAGTAAGTACATGGATAATAATATTATGTACATAACAATTGTATTAGGTACTCGTTCGATTTATGTTAGGGTTGTCGTAAATACGGGTCAACAACTATATACAGGGTGGAAGGTTAAGATGGGGCATGAAGGGCAGGTACCTTAACCGTTGTAGCTACATGAAAACGTTCTTAGGAGACTATCCTTAAATTCAGGGGAAATTTTAATCTGCATTCACAGATTTTTGAAAAAATGTACAGTCAGCAAGGAAATCGGCAGTTTTCAAAAAAAATTTTTTTGATGCCAATCGATCCAGTTTCATGGGGATCAAAACACTCTAAAAGACCAACTGAGGTATGAGTACTAGAAAAGTCAGAAATCGCGAAAAACTATTTCCACACATTCACTAAGAAAATAAGTGATTCAACAAAAGATGCGCTAATAGAAAACTCCAAAGAGATTTTCAGGCTTCAATATTTTTTGTTTCTGATTATTAAAACACATCTATATATATAATAAAACTAAGTCGATAAAATGTGCGTGCCGATAAAACTTAAAAAGGAGTCCCGACACGATAAAGGGACTTATGTGGTGTGATAGCCCTTTATCCCCCCTCGAACAAGAAAGTTCCCGTTTTAATCTAAAGGGCATGTTTTTAAAGATATAAGGGACTTTCCGACCCTTCAACTTGGAAATTAAGTGCAGTGGCGCCATCTGTTATCGAATATTTGAACTTCGGAGACTATATTACACTCCAATAGACATAGTGTATAGTCTCCATAGTTGTGAGCCATTGCAGCATGTGTAGTAGTGGCGCGAAATTTAAAATTCCGATTTCAATAAAATCTTAAATTTAAATTTTGTGTATTTATACGTCATTATTTAACGTATATTTTGGAGTTAAAGTGACATAATTTTAGTTATCCAAATTAATTCTCAAAATATTTAAAAATTTAGGTTTTTAAATTTCGCGCCTTTACTACATACGCTACCGCTACAGAAGCTAGAAAGTTCCCGTTTTAATCTAAGGGCGTGTTTCTAAAGATATAAGGAACTTTCCAACCCTACATAGTGGCGCCATCTGTTATCGAATATTTGAACTTCATTCAGGACAACGATTGTTTAGGTTGCATTTCCAAAAGCGTTGCGAGCAATTGTAGCATGTGTAGTAGTGACACGAAATTATTTTAAAATTCCAATTTCAATAAAGTCTTAAATTTAATTTGTTGCTATAATAAAGTTATTAAATTTTGTGTATTTGTACGTCATTAGCTAACTTATATTTTGGAGTTAAAGCGACATTTAGTTATCCAAATTAGTTCTCAAAACATTAAAAAATTTAGGTTTTAAAATTTCGCGCTTTTAGTACAAATGCTACCGCTATAGAACCTTTTATTATGGCGGACGATAGTGACCAGAATACTCTAGAAGGTGTGAGAGGGAAAATATTTTCAACTTTTCTCGAATATTCTAGAGCCTAGGCTCTCTGAATATATAAGAGCCCGGTGTCGCTCACCAGAGTTAGTTTAATTTGAACAGCGAAACGAGCGATTTCAAAACGAAAAGAAGAGAAGTTATCTGTGAGCCTTTATTTAGAAGTATCACGTGTGAGTATTTTTAATAGTGTGTTTAATTAACTCTCGATTTTGAAACGAAATAGAAAAAAGTTATTTGTGGGTTTTTTTCGTGAAATTTCCCTATAATATTAACAACATGTAACCCATCAAACCCAAAACAGCTATGGGACTCTTTCAAAAGGAGTATGAGTGATGATATATTGTACCAAGTCCGACAAGCTAATCCTGAACTGACTATAGAATTCAATGACGAGATCTTCAATGAAACACTCATTCGCTTAGAAGATAAATGTTTAGCAATAAATAATCAAGCCTAAGTAGAACTTGGAATGCCAGCACCACAAAGAAATGCTTTTAGTGTGCTAAACTACGAAATTATGAAGGAAAAAAGTTACAACATCAATGAACTACTTGAATACATTGCTCACAACTCTCAATGACAATAAAAAAAAAGTTTACGACGTTATAATGAGCCGGATAAATAACAATATTGGTGGAATTATTTACTTGGACGCACCAGGAGGCACCGGTAAAACGTTTCTCATAAATCTAATACTGGCGGAAATACGTGCTAAAAAACTCATCGCACTGGCACTAGCATCATCTGGCATTGCAGCCACACTTATGGAAGGAGGACGATCTGCCCATTCTGCCTTACAAATACCATTGAATATAGCCGAACAACAATTCCCGGTATGTAAAATTTCAGGAAAATCTGGACGTGGTCAAATTCTAAAACAAGCTAAAATTTTCATCTGGGATGAATGCACCATGGCCCATAAAAAATTTATAGAAGCCATGGACAAAACATTACAAGAATTGCGAAAAAACTCTGAAATAATGGGAGGAGCTCTACTCATACTCTCAGGTGATTTTCGACAAACACTTCCAGTTATTCCCAAGACAACATCAGCAGACGAGATCAATGCATGCTTGAAAAAATCACATCTCTGGCCACAAGTCCAAATACTGCAATTAACAAAAAACATGAGAGTTGAATTATCAAGAGATGAAACAACAGCACAATTTGCTAAAATACTTTTACAAATCGGCGAAGGTACATATCCTACTGACCAAACGACCGGCCTCATTGAACTTAATAGTGATTTCTGTAATATAGCCACTACTGAAGACGAACTAATCGACAAAATTTATCCAAATATTATTCAGAACTATACTAATGCAGAGTGGTTATTTCAAAGAGCAATTTTGGCCACTAAAAATAATATCGTTGACGATATCAATTTTAATATTCTGAAGAAAATACCTGGTGAAGAGAAAATATATAAATCGATCGACACGATGGTATCTATTGAAGAAAGTGTCAACTTCCCCACTGAATTTCTAAACTCTTTACAAGTACCAGGAATGCCATTACACTGCCTTCGTCTGAAAATTGGAACTCCAATCATACTACTCAGAAATCTCAACTCCCCAAAATTATGTAATGGAACTAGAATGATCGTAAAACAGCTATCGAATAATATCATTGAAGCTGAACTTATTTCTGGAAAGACCAAAGGACAGACAGTATTTATACCTAGAATACCACTGATCTCTTCGGAATTGCCATTTCAATTTAAAAGACTGTAGTTTCCAATAAAATTAGCCTTTAGTTTTACAATTAACAAAGCGCAAGGATAAACTTTAAAATATTGTGGCATTAACCTCAAAGAATCCTGCTTCTCTCACGGTCAGCTATATGTAGCTTGCTCAAGAGTAGGAAATCCGAAAAATTTATGTATATATATACTCCGGACAATAAAATGAAAAATGTTGTTTATAAACAAGTATTATAAATAATGAGAAAACGTTTTCAATAAACTTTTTTTTTACTTTTTACGTCATAGTTTATTTTTTTATTTCGACTCTACCACGTCATCTCATATCAACTCCCGGGCGAAGCCGGGTTTTTTAGCTAGTACTGATAATAAGAAGAAACATTAATTTAATTAAACGGTTGTCAAAGAAAATAAAAAATAACAAAATAATAACAAAAACAACATTTAAAGTGGTGATAATTCCTGAATTAATAATAATAATTTATAATTTTTGAAATAATTTACATAAAACTTATGATATGAGATGCTCAAAGTGGTCACCGTTTTGACGTAAACATAGGTTTGTTCGTTTTACTACTGAGCGCGTAGCAGCTGACAAGATTTTTTACAAGATTCGCAATAACCTTTCGCGTCGGTACATGTCGCATTGGGTATTTATTCCTGTACGATTCCAATGCAACTGTTGGGTTTTTATTATTTAAAAAGTAAGCGACTAACAGATCTAAACGTTCCAAATTATTTAAGGACATTTTTAGTGAGGACAGAGTAACTTTTGGTAACTTTTGTTTTCTATGTGTTATTGTTAAATAAGCCATAAAAATGTGACCTGTTCGTTCGATATTCAAATTTAAATAATTTTTCATCTCGTGCACGAGCTGCCAGCCACCGCCCGCTCACGCCCCGCGTCGCTGGCATGTTATGCTGCTGTGCCTTTGTCTTTTTACTTGCTCATGAATGAAAATAGTTTTTCGCGATTTATGACTTTTCTAGTACTCATACATCAGTTGGTCTTTTAGAGTGTTTTGATCCCCATGAGAAACTGGATCAATTGGCATCAAAAAAATTTTTTTTGAAAACTGCCGATTTCCTTGCTGACCGTACATTTTTTTAAAAATCTGTGAATGCAGATTAAAATTTCTCAAGAATTTAAGGATAGTCTCCTAAGAACGTTTTCATGTAGCTACAACGGTTAAGGTACCTGCCCTTCATGCCCCATCTTAACCTTCCACCCTGTATATATGTAAACTTAAATTTGTGAGGTGTGGTAGTGTCAATAACCACGTGTTCTGTGGGTAAAGTAAAAGTGTGCAATTATCACGAGAACACCTAAAGTCCAAACATTAACTACTTTTTTAAAATCACTAGATTACCAGCAAACCGAAGACCTTCTGAAAGGCCATATTTAAAAATTCCCT
Organism: Colias philodice; assembly: GCF_061535455.1. Taxonomy (NCBI): domain Eukaryota; kingdom Metazoa; phylum Arthropoda; class Insecta; order Lepidoptera; family Pieridae; genus Colias; species Colias philodice. The sequence goes on along the minus strand of NC_143091.1, from coordinate 13,492,736 downwards.
GGGCTAAATTTCTACTGCAAATTAAGAACACTTGATGTAGACTGACATTGATATTTTGATATTTGATTATCAAAAAGCTTTTGATAAAATAGACAACGACATACTTTTACATAAATTTGCTCTATTTGGCTTCAATCCGAAGCTTTTACAATTTTTCGCTAATTACCTAAAAGATAGGAAACAGTATGTACAGTTAGGAAATTATAAATCACATATGTATTACACGAGATCGGGTATAAGTCAAGGCTCGAATTTAGGGCCAACCCAGTTTTTAATTTTAATAAACGATTTGCCAAATGTAGTCATCACCGCTAGATGTCTGATGTTTGCTGATGACCTCAAGTTATACTTGACAGTTAATAACTTTACTGATCACCAGGTGATTCAAAACGATATAAATTCTGTTGCCCGGTGGGGTGTAGAAAATAGTTTGCTTTTCAACACTGAAAAGTGCAAAATAATGAGCTTTTCGCGCTCCCTAGTGCAACAAAACTTCAATTACAAACTAAATAATTCAAATTTGCAGCGCGTTTCAAATATAAAAGATTTAGGGCCGGCGCCCACTGCCGGCACGGCATGGCATGGCAGGGCAGAGGTTTTTATTACTAATGAAGTTATTTTGAATCTTATTTCAATCAGTTTAGAATTCAAGTTACTTTATTTCGATGCCACGATGCCGCGACGTGTTGCAGGATGCTGCAGCATGACGCGGCACGCCGCGGGATGCGGTGGCATGACGTGTCTTGCTGTTTCATTCCAAGGGATGCCGCGGCACACCATTGCATCCCGCGAGGCGTATGCGTCACTTTGGGGTCGAGTAATTATGATTTCTAGCTAGTTGAAATAAGGTTGAAACTTATGCAGCATTAGCGCGGAGCAAAACTGATGGATGCCAGAGTGGCTGGGCTTTTAGCAGGATGCTACGGCATGCCACTGAATGCTGCGGGATGCCACTGCACGCCGCGGGATGCCATTGCACGCCGCGGGATGCTCTGCCGTGCCATGCCGTGCCGTGCCGGCAGTGGGCGCCGGCCCTTAGGTGTCACCTTTACAACTCGCTTAGATTTTAAAGAGCATATAATAAACTTATGTAACAAATCCCTAAAAACGCTAGGATTTATAATCCGTAGGTACTAGTCATCATTTTTCTATACTAATATTATAAAGAGGAAAAGTTTGTAAGTATGTATGTATGTATGTATGTATGTATGTATGTATGGTTTTCACGCAAAAACTACTGGACCGATTTCAAAAATTCTTTCACCATTAGAAAGCTGCATCTTTACTGAGCAACATAGGCTATATTGCATTTTCAAAAAAATTAGAGATCCTTACCAAAAATGCAATAAAGTAACCCAAGGTGTAAAAAAATCCTCAATAAAACTTCTGTCATCGCGTGCGCTGCGGAATCTATTGAAGATAGAACAAAAAAATGTTCTACGGTATTATAGAATGGATCAATATCTACAAGAAAGTCCGCGATACCATATGTCCATCTTCAGTAGTTATGTTACTACAACAACTTTTTTACGTTTTCAAAGTCAATAGAAGTGCCGACAGTAATCAAACCATGTTATCCATACACATATATTAATCCTTATCCCATTAAATGATGTTTTATTATAGACTGTTTCAATACCAGCAAAATACTTTTTAAATGAAAAGAATTGGATATTCCATTCAAAAGATATAACGAATTTTTAAAAGTGTCAATCTACAGAAAATAGTAGGTATACTGCTCGAGCAGGCCGTAGTGCGGAGGTCACGGAGGAATTCTATCAATATGCGTCTTGACGGAACACAGTGGGGTTTTGGTCGGTAGGAATCCGACATAACCCACGGCCCCTCCCCCGGAGGCCGTGGGTATCTATGAAAGATTTCCCCACTAAAACAAAAAAAAAAAAAAAAAGGCCGTAGTGCGGGACGGGGTAAAGGTGTGTGTGTGTTTCATGTGATTAAAAATTAAACCTATAGTCCGACCTATAGTAGACTTTTCACTGTAACGATATCGCTATCTATGCGGGTGAAACCGCAGGGCATTGCTAGTATAATATAAAATGTGCCATCTCTCTTTATATCGCATATGTAAGAAGCAGCCTCGAGTATAATTGTACTATATGGGACCCCTACGAACATAAATATATTTTAAAGCTCGAAAAAGTCCAACAGAAATTTTGCAGATTCATTTATAAAAAAAAATGGTTATCTGTAAATTCGGTTTACTGACGATAGTTGAACGTGACAACGTCCGATTGTGCTTCTTTGTCGCTCGTTCCGCGCTCTCGCTTGCTCTTCAAGCCTTACATGGAACGCCTCAGAGCGAGGTGCCGCATGAGTCATGTTTTTTCGTGCGTGCAGCCGGCTCTATCGAATTATAAGACGTTGTCACGTCAAAAATGTACGGATACTATCCATACATTTATCCCTCCTTATTTGTTTATGGCATGACAGGCTTTATGTCACTGGAGTCGCGACGCAAATATTATAATATGTTAGAGATAAACTACGATAACATGGCTCGCCCCTCCAAAATTCAAAACGTTTGAAAGTATTTGTGAAAGTATTTACAATGCACCACCAAGATTCACAACGCATGTGTGCGTAATGAGACGGCCGTCAAACAAAAACAAATCCACGGATTTGTTGCTCGACTAGTCACGCTCTAATCGCTCATTATTATTAGTAATGGCGCTGCACTGACGTATTCTATGAAAACGACACGTGCGTTGTCTTGGGCGCTCGGTAACTTATGAATAGTTGACCAAAAAATCTGGCCGTAAAGTACTAAAGACGAATACGTACAACTACATACAAACTCCTTCGTAAAGATGTCACTACACACATTGAAACAGTAATTTGGAGGGGCGCGCCATGTTATCGTAGTTTATCTCTAATACATAATATAATGTACCAACTGTTAAAGGGCTGATAGACGTACAAACTTTAAAATCGCGGTTTTAAAGTTCGCGTACTTACTCGGCTCGACGTCGGTGACACACGTAGAGCTTGGTCAGTAGCTTCTCGCGTGTCACCGATATCGAATGTCTCTATGTCATCAACAGAGGGAATTTTATGTTATTCAGGAATTAAATATAGACATTTTTAATTTAATAACCAGCACTTATTTTAAGTAAATAGCATTCTAACAAAATAAATGTTCAAAAATTGAAGGATATTTTCGTTTTTACTATTATATTTTGAGGGTACTTTACAAAAAAAGGGCGTGTGCGCCGAGCCCACGCGTCAGGAGTGAAACTTCCTTGGCGTGATTCAAAGATACCTTCGCCAATATTCAATTATATTATATTCATTCATATTAATTATATTAAATTATTTTCATAAAACTAAAAGAAGAAGACGAAATTAATTGAACTTTTGCACTTAGTAACACCTATTATAGCTAGACAGGCTAGGCTCGCGGCTCGCGGCGGTGACAGACGTGCGAGCGAAGGTGGGCTACGAGTAAAATTTCAAACATGTTGGATCGTCAACGAACTTACTCGACGGTTTTTAAGTACGCGTACTTGGGGTGACACACGAGCGAAAAAGGTCGTCGAGCCACAAGTTCGCGTACTTACTCGTACGTCTATCACCCCTATTACACGGGGGCGTGGACAACCCAGACGCCCTAGAGCAGATCTGTCTAAACGTTCCGCCTAAGATCATGTACAGCGTGGCGGGTCCTCAGGACGTGGGCCTTTTTTTTTTTTATAGTGGGGAAATCTTCTTAGATACCCCCGGCTCCCGGGGATGGAGCCGTGGTTATGTCGGATTTCTACCGACTAAAGCCCCACTCTGTTCCATCGCGCTGCTTTGGACCGAACTGCGGGAACGGTTACGACTCTACCGTGTGTCCCGCCCAGCAGATGCCCGTTTCCAGGCCCACCACTAGAACCCCCCTCGCTGGTGGCTGCTGGAACGAAGGCTTACGCCACCAACGCGCAGACAATGGATTTTTCCCCGCTCCATCATCCACGTTCCCCCTAACCCCCGACCCCATCACCGTCCGGCCGGAGGGTGCACGCCGGAAGGTCCTCCGATGTGTGAAATACACGTCGGGGGACCCTCCGGCGCACTTTTATAGAGATTACCTCGGTGCAAGAGCTCCATGCCGAATGTGCATTTCAGACAGAATGCTGTGCGAAAAGCTCTCTTCTCTCTTGATACACATAAGTCGAGTGGGCCCGACGGTATCCCCGCCATTGTGCTGAAAAGATATGCTCCTGAACTGGCACCGGTTCTTACAGAGCTGTTTCGGTACTCTTATAACACCGGCATTGTACCTGCCTCATGGAAGACTGCCTCAGTGCACCCGATCCCTAAAAAAGGCGATCAATCGGATCCATCCAACTACAGACCAATCGCTATTACCTCCCTGCTCTCCAAAGTGATGGAAAACATCATTAACAGCCAGCTATTGGGTTATCTTGGAGAGAACCAGCTGATCAGTGACCAACAGTATGGTTTTCGTCATGGACGGTCGGCTGGTGATCTTCTAATCTTCCTAACTCACCGATGGGCAAGTGCTGTTGAGAGCAAGGGGGAAGCTTTAGCGGTTGGTCTGGACGTTGCAAAAGCCTTCGATCGGGTGTGGCATCAGGCGCTCCTCTCGAAAGTCTCCCATGGACTTCCAGAGAAATTATGCAAGTGGATTGCCAGTTTTCTAACAGCGCGCAGTATTCGAGTCTTGGTCGATGGATCAAGCTCTGACTTATTACCTGTGAACGCTGGCGTCCCCCAAGGCTGCGTACTCTCACCCACACTGTTCCTTCTGCATATCAATGACATGTTACAAATTAGTAACATTCATTGTTATGCAGATGACAGTACTGGTGATGCTATATATACCGGCCGCACTAATATTTCTCTGGAACACGTCCAAGAGTACCGCAACATACTTGTGTCCAAAATTGAGACTCTCCTTGGAGAAGTCTCAGAGTGGGGTCGACAAAATCTTGTCCGTTTTAACCCTGGCAAGACACAAGTATGTCTTTTTTCAGCTAAAAAAGCACCATTTCTCACAGCGCCCCTATTTGAGAGCACCCCCCTTAGTATCAAGTCTAGTATCGGAATTCTTGGTGTCAATATTTCTGATGACATTCAGTTCCGCTATCATTTGGAAGGCAAAGCTACACTAGCTTCCAAAAAATTGGGTGTCCTAAATAGAGCGAAGCAGTATTTCAGGCCTGAACATCTATTACTACTTTACAAAGCGCAAATACGGCCTCATATGGAATACTGCTCCCATCTCTGGGCCGGGGCACCACAATATCAGCTCCTGCCACTTGATAGCGTGCAACGAAGAGCCGTCAGAATTATTGGCAAACAAGCACTTACCGATCGGCTTGATTCTCTAGATTTACGACGAGACGTTGCATCTTTATGCGTTTTCTACCGTCTGTATAATGGGGAGTGCTCTGAGGAGTTGTTTGAGCTGATACCTGCCGCGGAATTCCACTACCGTACCGCACGGCATAAGACCAAGTTCCACGCTCACCAGCTGGACCTCTGGCGCTCTAGTACGGTGCGATTTACCCGCCACTTCATTCCGCGCACAACCAAATTGTGGAACAGCCTGCCTTCGGCGATATTCCCGAACGCCTATGACATCGAGGCATTTAAAAAGAGAATATATCTCCACCTTAAAAAGTCGGCAACACATCTTCGGACACGTCTGTAGATGCCTATGGGCTGTGGAATTGCTTACCATCAGGCGATCCACATGCTCGTTTGCCTTCTTTCATATAAAAAAAAAAAAAAAGCCCCCACCTCACCAGAGGTGGCGGCCCTCGGTCCGGCCCCACGGACCGGATTACGAGTTGGCAGACGGCCGTTTCACAGCGGCCGCCGCCCCACACCTCTCTGCAGGAGTCTCCGCGCGTCATCACAATGACGCGTCGGGATCCCGCCCTCCGCTGCACGGCGTGGCTTGCTAAACCAGCGAGCCCGGCGCGCCGCGACCTCTGGCCGCCATCCACCGCCGCATAAAAGCCGGCTCCTCTCTGGCCCACAAACAGGACCTCTGCCGTCGGGTGAGTCGAGGCTTTCCAACCCCAACTGCCGTTCAGCGCCACCTTTGCCTAGTGGACACGGGGTCCGCCAAGCCACGACCTCTGGTCGCCATCCCACGCCGCGGCCGCACACAGCGGCCGCTGGGCCACACCTAGCCCTGGCCGTCGGGCCGGTCGAATCTCCCCGACTCTAAACCAGCCGTTCAGCCCCTCGCTGGTCCAATTTCGCTTCACTCAGAGGGCCATAACTCTGAGCTACTGAGCCCCTCCGCCGCGACAAGGCCTGGACCGTTGGGGGGTCAGGACGTGGGCCTGCGACGCCTTCGCGATTTGTTCACCGTCCAGTTGGGAGGGCGAACGAATAGTGGTAGGAATGCTCCCCTTATACGAGGAATAAAGCTGCTCAATGACATGCTCGCTCACAGCAATGATTGCGATATATTTTGTTTAAGTTTGTATAAATTTAAAAATATTATTTTGTTCTTTCTTAGTTATAAATAAAACCGGCCAAGTGCGAGTCGGGCTCGCGCACAAAGGGTTCCGTAGCAGCAAATATAATAAATTACAGTTAAATCAACCTATCTCAAAAACTATAAGAGATACTTTGATCAAACCAAAAATCGTTGAAAGAGTTAATTAGCATGCATCACCTCTATTTTTTTTAGAATTTTATACCCCGTAGTTATAAAAATAGAGGGGGGGGACATACTTTTTACGACTTTGAGAGCTGATATCTCAAAAACCGTTCACTTTAAGAAAAATGTTTTTTAGAAAACTTTATATCATTTTAAAAGACCTTTCCATTGATACCCCACACGGGTATGTACATCGAAAAAAAAAATTTCATCCCTCAGTTACATGTATGGGGGGCCCCACCCCCAATTCTTTTTTTTACTATTTAGTGTCATATTTTTGTAGCGGTTCATACAACACATATTCCCATCAAATTTCATCACTGTAGTACTAATAGTTTCCGAGTAAATCGGCTGTGACAGACGGACAGACGGACAGACGGACAGACGGACATGACGAAACTATAAGGGTTCCGTTTTTGCCATTTTGGCTACGGAACCCTAAAAATGATATAATTTTAGTTAAGTAACTGCCTTGTAATATTTTGGGTATACATACCTGTAAATTACTTGTGTTGGAAAATAAAGAATAATAATTAACATAAACACACTTACCAATATGATTACACATTCCACACTCACACACACGCACGAACACATACACTAGCGCGTACATACACACACACATACTCAAACACACACAGCAGCATACTCGCATTATCACATACACATTCATTCCTTTAAGATTTGGTAGGAATTTAATTTAATTTAAAATTTGTTCGTCTTTCTTGTATTGGTGTTTTTACAGTAAAATTGTCATCTGGTAAATTTTGTATACTTTTATGCATTATGTAGGTACGTAAACTTGTGTTAACCTACTTTGTATGATATCCGCCAGGGGGGCTGGTGACCTGTACCTCAGACTTCTATGCAGTCTATTTCAGGCACCAGTTTCTCACAACGTTATCCTCTACTGTACTTTGTGTAATATAATTAAGTTTTGTAACCTATTAATGTTGTGAGAACCAAATAAAGATGATTTTATTCTATTTTATTCTATTCATGTGCTAATAATTCATTGAATATCAAAAAAAAGACGTGTGGCACTCGGGGACTGCCGCGGTAAAGCGCAAGTATTGCATAGCATGCCTTCAAGCCACGCCTCCGAGCCAGTCGGAGTGGGGAGCGTGAGGTTTTTTCGTTACGGAATTTCTCGATTCGGTCCCCGCGCTCAAGACCCGCGATAGAAGCTATGCAATAGCTTAATAATATTTTATGTCAGATAGTAAATGCTGAAAGCACATCACTACATAGTATAAAACAAAGTCGCTTTCCCTGTCCCTATGTCCCTATGTCCCTTTGTACGCTTAAATCTTTGAAACTACCCAACGGATTTTGATGCGGTTTTTTTTAATAGATAGAGTGATTCAAGAGGAAGGTTTATATGTATAATAACATCCATCAAATAGTGGAGAAGTACTGTTATTTTTGAGGTTTCTAATGTGATGTCGTAAAAAATTACATTTTTTCCGCTTACATTGCAAACGCAGGCTGATACCTACGAGTTTTATCAAAATAATGTACTAAGTATTATACACATTGAAAAGGTCTACAGAAAAGTCCGCGATGGTATATGTCTATCTCTTATGGATAACCCACAATAACTTTTTTTTGTCATTTACTTTTTACGACAAATAATGGCTAATTTTCGAAGCGATTCTAACCAATACAGCATTAATCCTTAACCAATTAAATACCATGGATACATTGTTCATTTAATATAGATCTATATGGCCCTTTACACCGTATGATTTAAGTGAATATTTTCGAAGATATTACAGATTTAAAAATTGCGGGACGTAGCGTTTGCGGCGGTACCGGCCGGCCGCCCGGTGCGGGTCGCTATGTTTTCACAGTTTTTACCCGACTGCCAAAGAAGGAGGGTAATGTTTTTCGAGTGTATGTAAGTATGTATGTATGTCTTTTCCTTTGTGACCACCTGTAGCCTAAACGGCTTGATGGATTTTGATGTATGAGGTATCGTTAGATTTGTCTTGATTACGGGAGTGTCATAGGATACATTTTATCCTAAAAGTCCCACGGGATAAAGACATAATAATATTTTTTCTAAATTTCCCTTTAAAAAAATATGTATGCGGTATCATTAGATTCATTTCAATCACTCTTTTTTTAGTGTGCAGTCGGGTATTTTGTTTTTTTAATAATTTACTTGTTCTGTAGTGTATTTAGTATCAGCATTGCACCCGTGCGAAGCCGGGGCGGGTCGCTAGTAATATTATAATATACTAGCGGTCCGCCCCGGCTTCGCCCGTGGTACATATGAAAAATAGATGTTGGCCGATTCTCAGACTTACCCGATATGCACAGAAAATTTCATGAGAATCGGTCCACCCGTTTCGGAGGAGTATGCAGACTAACATTGTGACATGAGAATTTTATATATAAGATTTTATCTCACTAGTGACATACCATTAGGGTGGGCTAATAGATGCGGTCGGGGCGGAGGCGCGGCGAGTTCGATGGGCTCGCGCGCGAAGGAGCGCAGATGCAGCGCGCAGGAGCGCTCGGAGCGCGCGCCCGCACTGCCGCCCACCGCGCCGCACACGCCACCCGCGCTGCCCGCGCTCTCGCACGCGCCAGACGACATACTGAACGTCGCATACGGGCTTATTTCGTGCATGTCGTCTGATGAAAAACCACAAACACATTTAAAATAAATAATATTATAAACATAATGTGCTCAAAATGCTCATGTTTTATTGGTATTCTTCAACAATAGACTTATACAGTTTCGTTAAAGATATACAGGGTGTTTGGAAGGTGGGTGCAAAGCTTTAAGGGGATGATAGTACGGAGCATTTAGAACATCAAAATGTTGCTCAAAAGCAACAGTTGTCTTAGACCAAGTAACTAGTTAAAACACCCTTACTTCAAGAAATTGTAAGATATCTGCACAAATGATATAGGTATCAAAAGAAAGGGAAATACCCAAGCATGTTTCTAAATGTGTTTGAACATCTGTAGCTATTTTATTTATTTTTTCAATTTTTTTTATTACATTTAAACGATTGGTAAATGTATTTTTTGAGATAAATGGTACTTTTAAATGCTTGGATACAGTTGAACACACAATGCACTAGCGAAATAAATTGTATACCGTAGACATTTCAACGTAATTTGAACGTTGTATGCAATTTAATGGCAGATTTCGGAATTTTGCAAAAAAAAAGTAAAATGCTCCCAAAAAAAAAATATTGAACTTGGTCTAAGACAACTGTTGCTCAAAATGTTCTAAATGCTCCATCATCCCCTTAAAGCTTTGCACCCACCTTCCAAACACTATTATTGTGTATTTTATAACTGTATTTTATAACAAATTCAAATTCATTTGTTTCTTCTTTTTTTAAGTAAATGAAAGTTGAATATAGCTCACTGTCAGGTGGGTCCAGCGTCTTCCCGTTATTGTGCGTAGGTTGCGGCAGGGCATAGTGGCGAGGCGGCGCGTGGCGGCGGCAGGCCAGCAGCAGCAGGGCGGCGGCGGCGAGCAGCGCCAGCGCCGCGCCGCCCAGCGCCGCCGCCAGCCCCGCGCGGCCCCAGCCCCGCTCCCCGCGCGGCTCCGCCTCCGCGCCGCCGTCAGCCGCGCTCATACGCGCCTCCAGCGGCAAATCTATCGGCTCGCCTATCTGTTCTACGCATTGTACCACATTATCATTTTTTATCTGATTGACACCACGTGAGTTAAATGTAGAGCAAAAATCATTGAAGCGATTGATTTTTGCCCATAACATACAAACTTTTAATTTATTTTACTTTTTTGTAGGTGAAAATATATAAATACCTAATTTATCTTATAGTTTAGAATAATAAAGACTAAAGCTATCCATTTCGTCCTTTACATGCTTGTAAAGAGTTAAACAAAGTAGAATAATAACACATAATAATGCCATGGCGTTAGTATAAGCAAAACATATTCATAAGGTTGTTTTTATCATTTGATTTTTCATAAATAGTGTTTAGTTTGTGTTTAGGTAAAGCCGGAAAAATATCAAATTAGGTTCAGTGCAAATGTACCAACCACCAGTATGGGCGCGTGTAGCTGCCCGGTACAGCGCCGGCGTGTCGCCTGCGGGCGAACGTGCTAGGATACGAATTTCATACCACGTCGCTGGCTCCAGGCTATTTACCTGGTGTGAATAATAATAATATTTATCGTCATTCATGTCATACCTATACAATTTTTGATCAAAAAAAAATTATGTGCATTGTGCACTACCTAATATTAAAATAACTAGTTAAATTCACATTAAATGAGATTCATAGAGACCCTCAAGTCGAAACGCTAGAGAAAACTTTTTCTGGGGATATAAGAATAAATTAGATTTTTGGTGGCAAATGGAATATGCATAATATGATGTCTCACATGCACGGTCTCCCCGTCGGTGCGCAGGTCGGCCCAGGCGCCGCCCGCCGCGCGCACGGCCACGCGCCAGCTCGCCACGGGGCAGCGCCCGCCCCACGCCAGCAGCGAGACGCGCAGCGCGCTACTGTTCGCCCAGATACTCTCTTTGCCCGACGGCGCCTTAGCCTCTACGCAAACCGATTATCTCTTATGCATTGAAGGGAATTACGGTCAATCGATTTTTAGTGTTCCATACCGAAAGGGTTAAACAGGACTCTATTACTGACTGAGATGATATGATCTCGTGAACCGTAATAGTTGGAAATTTGAAAATTTCAGAGAAATTTTATTTGCCGCTATAACAACAATTACCTAATACTAAAAAACCGACCATGTGCGAGTCGGACTCACGCACGAAGGGTTCCGTACTATGGGGACCCCCCTTAATTTTTTATTTTTTATTTTTAGTATTTGTTGGGCAACTACGATAATAAAACAAGATGTAATTGAAGAAAATAAAAAATAGCTTATTTATACGGAACCTTATGTCGTGATCGAGCCCATAACAGATTTTTTGCTTTATTGCACACAATATTAATATCGCTTTACATACTTAACTATATTTTACTAGTTTAAGCAGAACGTAAAATACCTAAACTATTGGTCAGTTTTCATTGATTAGTAAAAACGAGTACTGACTGTCTCCTCTGGTGCGAAGTTTGAGCGGGCTGGACGGCGGCGAGGCGCCGACGGCGTTGTGCGCGCTGAGCGCCGCGCTGTACGGTGCGCCGCAAGCCAGCCCGTATAGCGCCGCACCCGCCTCGCCCGCCGGCACACGCAGGGCCCTCGCTGCGCCAGCCTCTCGGCCCTCCCAGCCTTCCCACCACCACACTGTGTAACCTAGCGCACCAAACCATTTCACAACATTACACTTAAAAAAGTTTTTAATATATTTGTGAATATTTTTATGTAAATCCTTAAATTTACCTAAAAGTGGTGCCCCTCCTGCATTTGGCGGGTCCCACGCGAGGTGCAGGCGGTGGTGCGCGGCGCGTGCGAGACGCGGCGAGGGCGTAGCGGGCGGCCGCAGCGCCTGCACGCTGAACTGAGCAGCGTCGCCCCCGACTGAGTTCCGTACTGAGCAAGTGTAGTTGCGGGACCATTTCTCATCTAATTCTGTATGTAATGTTTCATAGCTTCATCACAAACTTCGACATAAACTAATGTAAAAAATAAATCTATACTAATATTATAAAGCTGAAGAGTTTGTTTGTTTGTTTCTTTGAACGCGCTAATCTCGGGAACTACTGGTCCGATTTGAAAAATTCTTTCGGTGTTAGATAGCTCATTTATCGAGGAAGGCTATAGGCTATATATCATCACGCTACGACCAACGGGAGAGGAGTCACGGGGGTGAAACCGCGCGAAGCAGCTAGTAAAACATATAACTGTTAACATAAGAATTAAGTATAAAATTATATAACTCTGTTACTGGCTAATGTTTAACTGTTAATGCTATAATTGTTAATTATATTATGTTAATTATTCTGTTAAATAAATGTTATGTTATATGTATGTTAAAATGTTACGCGTCGCGACGGTAATATGTTATTTTGTGGACTGAATTAATTTATGTTAAACGTCGCCCGCGATACCTAGTATTGCTGACTAGGGTGTTCGGTGGCCATTGCACCGAACAGGTAGGTATTCGATTTTATCAAGAAATAGTTTGAATTAAGTTGAAAAACGTTCTATGATATTGATCAGAATAGGTAGAAATAAAATAATTAATGTTGAGGGTACGCGATATTTTCAATCGGCCAATGGGAGCGGCTTTCGTCATCGGGACTCAGTTTTTGTATTCGCTATTAGTATTCGTTGTTCGGACTCGAGATATATTGCACTGGTAGTAATCACATCATCAGATATCTAATTTGATACGGATTATCAATAGCACTTCTCGGGAAGTTTTGGTTGCTTCTAATTGTTTTATAATTAATTTTTATAATCATAATAACGCATTTAATGGCGATGTAGTGTGCTTGGCTGTACAACGGTGGTAACGTACATCGTAAATTGTATCCTTTTATATAATACTAGGTTTCCGCCCGCGGCTTCGCCCGCGCAGTCAAAGAAAAACCCGCATAGTTCCCGTTCCCGTGGGATTTCCGGGATTGCGTCATTTTCCCGGGATAAAAAGTAGCCTATGTCCTTTCTCGGGTATCAAAATATCTCCATACCAAATTTCATGAAAATTGGTTCAGTAGTTTAGGCGTGATTGAGTAACAGTCAACAGACAGACAGACAGAGTTACTTTCGCATTTATAATATAAAAGTATGGAAGTATGGATTTTGTTTAATCCTGTAAATACCCATAGTTTTCCTCCCCAAGGGTACCCTATTGTTTTTAATCTTAATATTATATTATTATTAAGTATACTAGTGGTTCGCCCCGGCTTCGCCCGTGATACATATTTCGCAATAAAAGGTAGCCTATGTTCTTTCTCAGGGTCTAAAGATTGTCTGTGCCAAATTTCATCAAAATCGGTTGAGAGGTTTAAGCGGGAAAGCGTAACAGACAGACAGACAGAGTTACTTTCGCATTTATAATATTAAGTAGGGATTTGACCGACCGACACACCACAATATAATATTATGTATGTTCTACTGTTAATTAATGTTATTTTGGAAAGTCAACGGCCGCCGATCAGTTCTTTGTGATACAGATATCGTTGAAATAAAGTTTGTTAGCCACAATTGCAATTTATTTACTTAAGTACTTATTTTGTAAAAAAATCAATAACATTATTCATTGTTAGTCAAACAATCACACTTTCGCCCTTATAAAATGAGTAAGGAAGTAAAAGATTGTGTAAGTACACACTGTGTATAATGAGATCTCCCGCGTCGGTGACGGAGTGCGCGGGCGGCAGCGGCGCCCACCGGCGCAGCAGCGGCGCGGCGCCCAGCGCGGCGCACGGCAGCCGAACGCGCGCCCCTAGCGGCGCGCGCACCACGCGGCCCAGCGATGAGATGCGGGCCACTCCTGACAAATTATGGTATTTATTGAACTACAATGTTGTTCAATGGAGTACAATGGTGTTGACTGTTATCGATATGGGTAAATTAGGTAATAAATAGGTGTAAGCGTTTACCTAAAGGAGTGGGTGCAGCCGTGACTGCGCGGCTGGGCGGACCGGCGCCGGCGCCCGTGGAGGCGCGCACCCAGAACTCGTATACGGCGCGCTCGCGAAGCCCGCGCACGTCGTGGCTCAGCTCCTCCTCGCCCTCCCAGCCCTCGCCAGCCGGGCCGCTAGCTTCAGCGCGTTGAGACCACTCGCCCCCCACTCTAAGGACGTTTTGCTTTAGTCACCGACTTACTGCATCTTGAACTTGACTTAACTTACTAACTTAACTTAACTTACTTACTTACTTCTTTACTTTGACTTGAACCTACTAACTTAATTATATTACGTTTCAAAAAATTTGTTTGTCGCGTAAGTAAAGATAATTTGTAAAAATCTAAATCTTAGGTCTAAATTATCAACTTACTAGGCTTCCGCCCGCGGCTTCGCCCGCGCAGTCAAAGAAAAACCCGCATAGTTCCCGTTCCCGTGGGATTTCCGGGATTGCGTCATTTTCTCGGGATAAAAAGTAGCCTATGTCCTTTCTCGGGTATCAAAATATCTCCATACCAAATTTCATGAAAATTGGTTCAGTAGTTTAGGCGTGATTGAGTAACAGACAGACAGACAGAGTTACTTTTGCATTTATAATATTAGTATGGATTATCAATATCTCCGTTTGTTTACGACCTACCGTCATTTTGAGTTCTGTTTACTGTTCCAAATTCAAACTTTGTTTACTGCTTTTGGCTTAATAAAAATAACTGCGTTAAAAACAACCGACTTCAAAAACGGAATAGTAAAAAATAAAAAATACGTGTGGCACTCGTGGACTGCCGCGGTAAAGCTATTGCATAGCATGCCTTCAAGCCTGTCGGAGTGGGGAGCGTGAGGTTTTTCGTTACGCAATTTCTGGATTCGGTCCCCGCGCTCAAGGCCCGCAATAGAAGCTATGCAATAGCTTAAAAAGATTTGATATTATAAATTATTATCCACATATTATTTAGATGTGCTATTTATTAAATAGGTTTGAAGTCGGTGGCAAGCACTAAGCGCTGAGTATTGAGTCCGTGCACCGACATCAAACCTTTTTAGTAAATAGCACATCTAAATAATATACATAATGTATAGTTATAAATAATATCAAATCTTTTTTATTTTTTACTTTTCCGTTTTTGAAGTCGGTTGTTTTTAACGCAGTTATTTTTATTGTACTTATCTCTGTGGTGCATAAGAATGCTGTTTGTTGTCGTTGTTGGTGTTGTTTGTGCATTTTGTTGCAACAACGTTATATCCAATATTCATAATAATAATTGGGGGCATATAATATTTAAAATATCGTTATTAAATAGTTAAGTTCGTACTTGCCAAGTTCCCTCGTATAGAGCGTATAATGAGTGAGGCGGCCCGCGCGCTCCGTCGGCGCCAGCCACGCCACGCGCACCGACTGCGCCGACGAAGGCAACGCACGGACCAACTCAGGAGCGCCGGGAACTATAGCAACGTATAAGGTTATAAAGCAGAGGCGGTCACGAGAGTTCCAGCTTAAACATTGAAATATCATATTATACCGTCTTCTCTAGTGAGGCAGTAGACGGGTGCGGAGGGCGGGCCGGGCCCGCGTTCAGAGCGCGCGCGCACGCTCACGGAGTAGTTGGCAGCGGCGCGCAGCCCCTGCAGCAGCGCCTCGCCGCCCGCCGCACGCGCTGTCTGCGACCGCACCGCGCCGCTCCACGCTGCACAGTTACCCATCATAATATTATACTCCCATAGTATAACGTGAACAAGTTATCTTCGAGCAAAGGTACATCGCGCCGTTTGTATGTACGCGGAGCGCTTGGCCACGGCCCCGTTCATGTATTGCAATTTGTATGCAAGCTTGACTCACGTTTATAATATTATGACGAATTATTTAAAATATATTATCAATGTGACAAGTGGCAACCCTGCGCCTGGCGAGTTTAGGTACCGTCAAGCCTGTATATCTCCGCGTATAGGTATTAAAAACATACCTACAGGCGCAAGGGTTAATCTGGCCAAGGCTGCTGCAAGCGAAAAAAGAATCACGCGCGCGCGCTGTTTGTTCGACCACGTTTAACTTTCTCGATAATTGCAAGATGGACACAAAACGAAAAAAAAAGCAAATAATTTGGAAAATCCAAAAGTGCACGCCTCATAATTTTTTTTAATAAATATTTATTAATTATTATTTTTGTTTATTTAATAACAATTAAACCACATCGAATCAGACCCTGAAAAATGAAAGGGTTCTATTCCTGAGCATACTCAAGCGTAAGAGAAAAAAAAAAGACTCGATTAGTAAAGTATTTCGGTCGCTATCGTGTTAACAAGAAAAAGAATCCGCACATACAGACACACGGACGTCCAAGACAGAACTTTTTTAAACTGTTTTTTAACTAGTTTAAATAACAAAAATGACATCAAAAATATCATGAACGTTAAAAATAGTGTTTTTTCTTAATATGTGTGTGTATGTATTATCTTACAAGTGCAATGTATGATACATAAAGACATTTTAAGTTTGAAAAATCAGATGTTTTGCGCGAAGTGACAGTAGTACCCACCTCAACGCTTCGCTTATGAGGCGTGCAAAAGATACTGTGCAGTATTTAATTGTTTAAATACGGAACGTGATCGAAATTTAACTTTTTTTTTGGTTTCCTAAAGACACTGACAGGTAAAATCTACTTTGATTGGATAACATTATGTTCCTATATACAGGGTGTAATCGTTAAGTGTGCACAGGCGATTATTCCGTAATCTACAGATATCAAAAAACTTTAAACTGATATTGAAAGTACTATACTAATGAGTAAAATGACAATAATAACTTTTTAAAAGTAAAACGACAAATATCCAAAAATCTTACATGAAACGCTCCCATACATTTAGTATGAAATATGACTATTCCAAACATTTTTGAAAGGTTTTGCTTTTTTAATTGATTTTGTGCTTTAATTACTTCGCAAATCTTAATGAAAGTTCATTTGGAGACTGTAGTCATTTCGAACATTTGTTTTGAATACAAAATGTATGGGAAATAAAATGTATGGGAGCGTTTCATGTAACATTTTTGGATATTTCTCGTTTTATTGAAGTGAAACTTCTTTATCGGGGTTGGAAAAAAAATTAGTGTAACATTTTTTCGTTACGCGTGACATTTTTCCGTTACGCGCCATCTTTTTCTTATCCCTACCACGCGTGACTCGTCGTATTTCTGTAAAGTTGCATAAAATAATTCATTTTTTGAAAAATAAGGTCTAAAAGAAATTTCACTTCTTACGTGTGTACACTACACACACACACATTTTTTAAAAAAAAAGTTATTATTGTCATTTTACTCATTAGGTATAGTACTTTCAATATCAGTTTAAAGTTTTCAATACGTATAACCACATTTAACTTATTATGAACCGTTCTCCCGTGAATTAAGGCCTTTATTCCCTCAAAAAAAATTTGGTTGGTATGTAAATGAACACGTGCTCGACTGGAACGCGAAGCTAAATTAAATCATTATTGTTTATCAGATTGAGTACATATTTCTTTGAAAACCATTGCGAAGAAAAGCTTCTGTAGCTACCTGGTGCATTCAATAAGTACCTAGCCTCATCGCCAGAGGGCGCTATTGTTTCAAAATAGTTTTACCACAGTGTAGCTCATTCTTTTTTAATTATTTTCTTTAATTTTCATTCCAATCCCTTCATTTGTTTTAATTTGACAACCTATGGAAGGGAACGTGTCGATCGGTTTTACAAAAATGGAAAAAGAGCAATATCGTTCGGTGATTCGATTCCTATTTTTGGACGGGAAAGAGCGCATCGAAATCAAAGACCGCTGGGATGCTGTGTACGGTGACTCTTCTCCATCGATAGCCACCATCAAGAATTGGTTCAACGAGTTTGCACGTGGCCGTACGACGGTTTTTGATGAACCACGTCCAGGTGCACCAAAAACAGCTGCTACGGATGAAAACATTTAAAAAATCCATGATCTCGTATTGACAGATCGCCGATTGAAGGTTGGGAGCTA
Source organism: Colias philodice (assembly GCF_061535455.1). Classification (NCBI taxonomy): domain Eukaryota; kingdom Metazoa; phylum Arthropoda; class Insecta; order Lepidoptera; family Pieridae; genus Colias; species Colias philodice. The sequence continues at coordinate 13,474,558 of NC_143091.1, read as the reverse complement.
GCTGAGACAGTAGGCATTTCAGAAGGAACAGTGCATCATATTCTTCACGAGGAACTCGGCATGAGAAAGCTGTCGGCGCGATAGGTGCCGCATTTACTCACACCGGAAAACAAGCGCAACCGTGAGTCCACATCGGAGACGTGTTTGGCGCTGTTTAAGCGGAATCCAGGGGAGTTTTTAGCCGTTTTGTTACCGTCAATGAAACCTGGATTCACTGGTACACACGAGAGACCAAGGAACAATCAAAACAATGGATCCAGACCGGGGAACGTGCTCCAAAGAAGGCGAAAACTGTAAAATCGGCCGGAAAAGTTATGGCCACCGTTTTCTGGGATTCACAAGGAGTTGTCTACATCGATTACCTCGAGAAGGGTAAACCAATTACAGGGCTTTACTATGCCGATTTATTGGGCCGATTCGACGCCGAATTAAAGAAAAAACGACCCCATCTGGGTGAGAAAAAGGTGTTGTTTCACCACGACAACGCACTGGTTCACACCGTCACACGTCTGCCGTTGCCATGGCCAAATTGGTCGAATTACGCTACGAATTGCTGTCTCATCCACCGTATTCTCCAGATTTGGCCCCTGGTGACTTCTTTCTGTTTCCTAATCTGAAAAAATGCCTCGCCGAGAATAGATATGGATCAAATGAGGAGGTTATCGCTGCCACGGAGGCCTATTTTGAAGAGTTTGAGAAAACCTATTTTTCAGACGGGTTAAAAAAGTTTGAGCATCGCTGGGCTAGGTGTATCGAACTAAAAGGAGACTATGTTGAAAAATAAATTGCCACTTTTCCAAAATTTTCGTATACCTTTTGTAGGCTAAGTATTTCTCGTAGCTACTAGTTATTATTCTGTGGTACCGTGCGCTCCTAAACGCCGGGCCTACTTGTTCTCTTTATACTATGATACTATTGAACACAAAATTAGGGCCACTCCTTTATCTACCTTGCTGAATATTTATTATACTAGCGGTCCGCCCCGGCTTCTCCCGTGGTACATATTTACGTTTTCCGGGATAAAATATAGCCTATACGGATTCGGAAGAATCCATCTAAGTAAAAGAAATTTTGAAATCGGTCCAGTAGTTTTTGAGCCTATTCAATACAAACATACAAAAATACAAAGGTTTCCTCTTTATAATATTAGTATAGATTTAGTGTATGTTTGAGACGATTTCTTGTGTATAGTAGTTAACTTTTAAATTTTTTAATGTACTCGTAGGTATGACATTAGTGGTGTAACAACAGGCTATATGGGTAAAAAATAGCGGTAATGGTCATTATTTTCACCAAATTCAGAGTCCATACAGCCTTTTTGTTGTAGTTTTTTTCATATTATGTCATATACATTACGGGCTAGCCGTACATCCTTATATACATATTTTTTACTTTATTGTTGAACATAATAATTCAGTGTTCAAAATGAAGAAAAATTCTTTCAATTATTTCCAAATTAAAGCTCTTTTTTTGTCTTTATAGTAAATCACACAATTATTCACATCAGATAACAATTTGGTCCGAGTTTTGCTAACTTCTAATACAAATAGTAACAGATAATTGAATTACACTAACACTGTGAGAAGTACATGGGTGCGTAGAGCACATCGTAGCCAAGAGGCGCGTGCGCGGCGTGCGGCGGCGCCCAGCGCACCCGGAGCGAACGGGCCGAAACGGCTTCACATGAAATCTGGCTAGGCGCATCTTCAGGAACTATCCAACATAACAAAACATATAATTAATACATACACATAAAGCTATTTCAAAAGTAATGAATGTACATAATATAATGTCGATTTCTACCTCCGTCTGCAGTGGTGGTGTAGAGAGTGGGCGAAGGCGGGCCCGGGCCGGCGCGGTTGAAGGCGCGCACGGCGAGTGCGTAGCGGCGGAACTGGCGCAGGCCGCCCAGCACGAGCTCGGCGCTGCTCCAGCCGCGCGCCACGGCGCTGCCCGCGTCGGCGCCCTCGCCCGCCCCGCCGCCAGTGCTGCCGCCCGCCGCCTCCATCAGCTCGCGCCATGAAACTACGTACCCCAGCAACTCGCCGTTCCAACTGTTTTGCGCCGGAGCCTTGGATTTACAATTATATTTTTTTACAAACAAAAAAGACGTGTGGCACTCGGAGACTGCCGCGGTAAAGCTATTGCATAGCATGCCTTCAAGCCACACCTCTGTGCCCGTCGGAGTGGGGAGCGTGAGGTTTTTACGTTACGGAATTTCTGGATTCGGTCCCCACGCTCACGCCCGCGATAGAAGCTATGCAATAGCTTAAAATTTATTTCATTCATTGGCCATTGGTAATTTTGTTTTCACTCTAAATGATAAATCTCCGATTCATTTGCGAGTATTCTTACATATATTTAAAAGGAAAAAAATCAAAAAGCAAAAATCAAAGTACCCGAGGCCAAGTCTATACGAAAATGCTGGGACGAGATAAAAGATGCTGCCAAAAATCGGGATACATGGAGAAGTACTGTCGACGCCCTTAGCCCCAGCTAAGGGCATTAGGATATTAAGTAAGTAAGTAAATAAGTACCTAACAATAATTTACTTACAGACCATGAAATATGTACTTCTCCGGAATTGATTGGTCTGATGCGAACGTTTAGCGGTGAACCATTTGGAGCTGAAACCAAGGGCAAACAATAATTAAGTCCAAAATAACGTTAGAAATATAAGTTTTCTTAATATTATATTATTTTCATTTTCAAGTTATATAATTGATTCTACCTTCCTCCAGAGTGGTGAAGATAAGAGCATCGGATTGTGGGGATTGCCCTATGTGATTAGACGCGACTATGCGAAGCGAGTACGTAGTTGCCGCTCTTAAATTCTCTATTTTTGCGCTTAATATGCTGGAGCCATCGACGTCAATCCTACGAATGAAAAAAAATAATAATATTTTATTCTAAACAATAAATAAATAAAAAAATAAAAATAATAAAGCCTTTTATTTCCTTAACAGTTAATACATAGTTTAATTTTGTTGAATTGCTTATCTAATTATTAAGGACCTCTTAAGAGTAAAGGCCTCCTTACCTCCTGTTTTCTCCATTCTAGTCTGTCATTTGCTTTTTTCATCCAGTTTTCTCCAGCTAGTTTCAGAATTTCGTCTAGCCATCTCTCTGCCGGTCTGCCACGGTTTCTCTTACCACTGGGTCCCTTCCATACCGTTACTCTTTTTGCCCACCTGTCGGCCTTCATTCGAGCGATATGTCCAGCCCACTTCCATTTCAGTTTTTTGCATTGTTCCAGAGCATCAATCACATTTGTTGTTTTTCTTATATCTGTGTTTCTTTTTTTATGTTTTATTTTTAAATTTAGGATACTCCGTTCCATGGTTCTTTGGGTTGTCTGAATCTTTTCAGTGGTTTTTTTGTAAAAAAATCCATGTTTGGGATCCATATGTGAGGGATGGCAGGATGCACGAATCTAGTACAATTTTTTTCATCTTTATTGGAATATTGGATTTTAGAATTTCTTTTAAACTCCAAAATTTGCTCCAAGACACATTCACACGTCTCATTAGCTCATCCTGATGTCTTGAACTTGAAAATGATACCCGTTTGCCAACATATATGTACTCTGGTACATATTCTAATAAAACATTTTTAATGTATATTGGTGTCTTAGTGCTGTTTGTCATTATTTTTGTTTTTGTTGTATTTAGTTCTAGTCCAATTTCATTACTGATGTAGTTAATTTCATTTATCATTGATTCTTGTTTAGATGAGCTTTCTGCAAAGAGTACAATGTCATCGGCAAATCTTAAGTTGCTAAGAAATTGACCGTTGATGTTTATGCCTTTGGTTTCCCACTTTAGTGTCTTCATTATATTTTGTAAAACGCTAATAAATATTCTGGGGGAGAGTGGGTCACCTTGACGGACGCCTCTACATATATCAATTTCTGTGCTTGTTCTATCTAATATTATTTTACTTTAACTTTTCATATATATGTCCTGAATGAGCTCTATGGTTTCTGTTGGTACATCTCACCCTTGTAAAGCACTCCACATGCTACTATGAGATATTGAGTCAAATGCTTTAGCATAATCAATGAAAGCTAGGTAAAGCGGGCGATGCATTTCTAAGTATTTCTCTATAATGAGTTCCAGTGAGTGTATGTGATCTATAGTTGAATATGTGCTTCTAAAGCCTGCTTGTTCTACGGGCTGAAATTCTTCAGTGTATCTTTCAAGGCGTTTATCAAGGCAGGAGGCGAACAGTTTGTAGAGGTTTGATTGTAGGCTGATTGGTCGGTAGTTACCAAGGTCGTTAGGATCCCCTTTTTTGTAGAGTAGTATTATGTCCGATTTTGCCCATTCAGTTGGAATTTTCCTCTCATCGAGGATTTTATTGAACAGCTTGGTTAAGGGATGTGTTAGAAGAGTTATTCCTGTTAAAATGGCTTCATTCGGGATGTTGTCAGGACCCATGCTTTTTCCATTCTTTAGTTTCTTTATTCTTAAGGAAATTTCTTGTGCTGTGAACCTAGGTAGTTTTTTATTATTAGTCGTAAGGGGGATTTCTATTATAGATGTTGTTTTGCAAGTGTAAAGGTCTTTATAAAACTCGGTGGCTTCTTTTAATATTTCAGTCCTACAAAATGTATTTTTGTTGTCATACTTTTTATTCAATGAAGGTATCCATTTTTTGGTTGTTGCCAATTCTTTTAAACTCTTTTTCACACTTTTTGATGTGTTCAGATGTTTTTTAATCTAAATTAGCCTGTGATCTTGATATTCCTTTCTAAAAATTTTATGAATGTTTTTAAATAAGAAACTTCTTTCTTGTTTCTCTTCTGATGTTAATTGTTTTTTGTTCACCAACTCATTTCTTCTTTTTATCAGGTCTTTGGTTATGTCTGAAATAATAAAGTGGTTATTGGTATTTTTGTATTCATTACTTATTGATTTTAAACTTTTATCAATAGCTTGCTTTATTTTTTCATAATACTTCTCTATTCCATCATTTTCCTGCGGGTTTATATTATTTAAATTAGATTTTAATGCTTCAATGTATTTCTCTTGTAGTTCTTTAGTTTGTAGTGAAAATTTATTACCTTTATATGTTTTTCTAGATTTTTTTCCTTAGTCAGCAATAAAGTGCTTCTCAAAAGTCGATGGTCACTCGGGAATGATAAGTTTATTATTTCAAAGTTTGTAAATTTGCTTTTAATGTTGGATAAAATGTAATCTATCTGACTTCTCCTTTTACATGGAAAAAAGCCATGTCCAGAGATTCTTATTTTTCTTCTCAAATAGGCTTTTGATAATGAAAAGATTATTTTCCCAGCAGAATTGGATTAGAGTTGTTCCTCTCTTGTCTCTTTTTCCAAAGCATGAGTTTCCCAAAATTCTGTCTTCGCCTTTAATTTTTTGACCAACTCTAGCGTTAAAGTCTCCTATGATTATAACATTTTTGCTGCACGGTATAAGAGTTTCTTGTAATTGTTCATAGAATTCTTTTATTTCCTGATCGGTAGCTTCTGAAGTCGGTGCATAAACTTGGACAATGGATAGAGCTGTATTATTATAATTTAAGTGTAGTGTGCAGATCCTTTCATTTGTTGCAGTAAAGCATTCTATGTTATTTTTTAGGTGTTTTTTTATGAGGAATCCTACACCATATTTGCCTTTAGTTTCGACAAAGTGGCAGAATATATGGTCTTCAGTTTCTTCTATATTATAGCCTGTACGTCTAATTTCTGATAGACCAATGATATCATATTTAATAGTTGATATGGCGTGTTTGAACTCTATTAGCCTTTCATATGATAGTAGTGATCGAGCGTTGTATGTACATATATGTATTGGATGGAGTGGAGGGTTGTGGTCTTTGACCCCCGCGGTGACCGGCCGTATTGGGGGACTTCGTTTATTTGTTTTGGTGTTATAAGTTTTTGTTTTACTTACGATAGGAGGAGGCGCTGGTTGTTAATCATTGTTTTGGTCATGGTTATCTTGCTGGTTTGATGGGCTGTTCGTATTTTTGCTTACTAAATAATTTAGCATACTAGGCTTAAGAACTCCCTCTGTGGTACTAGCTGACCTTTGCAATGAAGAGTGTGTTTTTTGTTTAATATTTCGTGTCTCTTGTGGTCTTCTATCTGTTATTTTATGGGGATTTGATGTATTAGTTTCTGGTGAAATAGAGAACATTTTTTTTTGTTATTATATGTTTCCGACTTGTTGTGGAGTTTAATGAGTTTGTCGTATTTAATGACAGCTTTATTTCCTTTTTCTTTTTCTATTTTAATTCTTTCCTGTAGCTCTTTTCTCTTTTCTAAAACATACTTTGGGTAGTCCTCTTTGATATAGTACTCTGTGTTGTCTAATTTTCTTTTTTGCTTGAATATTTCTATCTTTCTACCAAGGGTTATAAAAGTTACTTTTACGGGTCTAGGTCCTTTTCCTTTTTTTCCTAATCGCAATATTTCTTGAATATATGATAATTCTAAACAATATTATCCGACAAATAAACAATGTAACTAAGTAAGCGTATAAGGTAAGTTTATAGTAGGTACTTGTCGTCAGATAAATCGAGTGTCAGATTGTAGGTGGCGTGCGCGGGGTCAGAGGTGAGGTGCGCGGGCAGCGCGTGCAGCGGCGCCACGAGCGCGGCAAACAGCACGGCGGCCGCGGCGGCGCGGCGCGCGCGCCAGCGGACCCGCGCCCACCCCGCGCCCACGCCCCACAGCTGCAGCGACCGCGGCGCGCCTGGCGGCTCTGGTGCAAAACAGATAGTAAGCATGTGATCCTCGATTCCTATTTATGTATTTGATTATGTAAATCAGTTTGAGAAGTTTGTTTGAACATTTAACGTTTAAACACCTACCTTCAACATGTAGAAACAGTAACAGATCGCTGCGACCGTACTTATTGGCGGCGTGGCAGCGGTATTCGCCTGCGTCTTCCCGTTCGGCGGCGCGCAGCGTGAGCGAGGAGCGGACGCCCTCCGCTGTGCGCACCTCGGATATGGTCCACCTTGGATACATTTCTTGTTATTTGTGTGGGTACATAAAATTGATGATCTACATTCTACATATTATTATTTTATTATTATAAATATGTACCGATAGCTATCAAGGTCGAGTCTTTGTTCGCGATGCGTCCAATGCAGAGTGAGCGGGGAATCGCCCCGGGCGATGCAACTTAGTACTGCACTTTGACCACGCACGCTTGTGATGTTCCGTGCCACCTCACTCGATGTACCGAAATTAGCAGGTTCTAAATTAAAACGGTATAAATCGTCACTAACGATACGGTACGATTGTAACCTTAAGAAGTATATCGATACTTGATCACTAACCGTGCACTGTAATATTAACATGTTTGACGAGCGGCGGGCCGACTCCATTGTCCGCGCTGCAGCGGTACAGTCCCTGGTGCGAGCGGGACACCACGCGCGCCGCGAGCGCCGCTCGTCCCGTTCCCTCACTCTGCTGATCTCCTGCGGTCCCCCACTCGGAGCCCGTCACCTCCCATCGCTCAGAGCCTTCCAGTCCCTTGACACCATCTATTTTATAATGACATGATTCATCAATGTTAGCGGGATTCAAGATGTAACCGCGTGCCAGCTCTTACCTTCATGCATAGTAATCAATCATTGATAATAAACCAAACTTCATTTGGAAAAAAATACAAACCTATTCTTCTATACCACGTTACAATTGGCGTGGGATGTCCCTTAGCAACACACTCCAACTGCAACGGCGCTCCCAGCAGCACGGCGGAATCAACGGCCTCCATGACCCACGAAGGAGCAACTAATTTTAATAATCTGTTATTATTTTTTGACTCTCTTATTAATTAATTACCTAATTATGAACCCTACTATAACGACCAACAAATGAAGCCATGAATTTAGAAATAACTAAATAGCAATATTAAAATTCGATTATTATTTCCTATCAATTGATGAACTAATATCAAAATAATTTATATTGCAAAGTTTTGATTTTGTTACCTTTGACCGTGAGTGACGCAGTGTAGTTGACCGTGGCGGCGTGGTTGGCGACTCGACAAGTATAGGCACCGCTATGCTGAGCCGTCAATTCGGAAAACATTAGGAGAGAAAACTCGTTCAAGCTCTTCTCTTCGATCTGAGGTGTATAGAGCAATGAGAAATATGAAACTGTGAGTTATTTAGGTACTAAACAAATTCTGTTAATAAAACTGAACCTGTAAATTAGGTGGCAAAGGCGCTCCATCTTTCAGCCAAGAGAAGTACATGGGCTTGTCCCCCGACGACACTCCACATAACACTTGCACAGAACTGCCTTCTGTGAGCTCCGGCGAGAACATGAACGGTGATATTTTTGGCGGATCTAGATAACAGCACAAGATATAATAATTACACTCACCGGCACGGAATCTTGGCCACTGCAAATTTTTGGGTAAAATGACAATATTTCTTTTCTACTACAAAATTCAATAAAAATTTAATCAAAACTAGTTACTTTAATGTTTTTACTAACTTTTAGTAATAATTGGAAGTTTATAAAAAGTACTACCGCGTAGATATAAATTAAACAAGAATTTACGCTTTTCCTGTGAAATTTAAATGATTTCTTAAAAAATGCACAAAAATTAGAAAGAACGTTTCCATAAAAAAAAAATTAACCTTTTAATATAGGGTGTTTCCTTCTCTTTCCTTAAACACTGTTTGCATCCAGTCTGGCATACTCTAGAAGACATTTTTGATGTCCACTTGAGCTATAGTGTACCAAACGGCCCCGGCTGTATTTCTAAGCTCATCTTACATTGGTGCTGGGTTGGAATCGAACTTTATGTTTCTTTTAAGCATGTCCTAGGTGTGTTCTATTGGATTAAGATCCGGGCTACGAGCTGGCCACTCCAATTTTTCAATAATAACCTCTTGAAGATACTCTTATACGCATCGTACGACACGCGGACGTGCGTTATAGTGTTTTAGTAGCAAATTTTCTTCACTGATAAACCTGTAATAGGGCTGAACATGTTCCTGGAGAATTTCCTCAATGTACCTGATCAAATTTAAGGCATTATCTACGATAACTAACTCTGTGCGAGCATCGGAACTTATACCTCCCCAAACCATTATTGACCCTCCATGAAAAATCGCAGTATGAGTGTGGTGATGGGTGAAAATCTCTCTTCTCGTCTCCTCTATACTGACTCTTGGCTATCAGAAGCTCGTAAAGTGCCTTAGCAGTCATCTGTGAACACCTCACGAGCGTACTGGCTGTGGGTCCAGTTTTCATGTTCTCGTGCAAAACGAAGACGTGTTTCTCTGTGATGTCTGAGGAGTTCTGGACGGCGTGCTGGTCTGCAAACCTTCAAATTAACTTCCTTCATTAGTCTTCTCACCGATTGCTCACTCACATTTATTATCCTGGTGTTTTAGAGCCGGTGGTGTATCTCAAAAACTGTCAGAAAGCCATTTCTGAGTATCTCTTGAACACTAAACGGGTCTTCTCGAGCTGATGTGCACCTCACGCCTTCATTTCCTGGTCTGCACGTGTAGCTGCCAGTCTCCTGGTATCTTCTCCATGCATAGTGCACCGCTGAACGTGTTACGTACTGTACATTAGGTACTTTACGTTGCGGCAGTCATTGGTCTAACATTGTGGTGGCCTGAGCGGGTTGTTCAGATGTTAACGGCATTTTTAGGGTTCCGTAGCCAAAATGGCAAAAACGGAACCCTTATAGTTTCGTCATGTCCGTCTGTCCGTCTGTCCGTCTGTCCGTCTGTCACAGCCGATTTACTCGGAAACTATAAGTACTACAGTGATGAAATTTGATGGGAATATGTGTTGTATGAACCGCTACAAAAATATGACACTAAATAGTAAAAAAAAGAATTGGGGGTGGGGCCCCCCATACATGTAACTGAGGGATGAAATTTTTTTTTTCGATGTACATACCCGTGTGGGGTATCAATGGAAAGGTCTTTTAAAATGATATAAAGTTTTCTAAAAAACATTTTTCTTAAAGTGAACGGTTTTTGAGATATCAGCTCTCAAAGTCGTAAAAAGTATGTCCCCCCCCCTCTATTTTTATAACTACGGGGTATAAAATTCTAAAAAAAATAGAGGTGATGCATGCTAATTAACTCTTTCAACGATTTTTGGTTTGATCAAAGTATCTCTTATAGTTTTTGAGATAGGTTGATTTAACTGTAATTTATTATATTTGCTGCTACGGAACCCTTTGTGCGCGAGCCCGACTCGCACTTGGCCGGTTTTTTTTATTGTTTGTTATGATCATTGACTACAGTACAACAATAACAATATCTTAAAACGTCATAAATGATATCGAAAAAAGTTTAAAACGAACAATTCGTAACTTCGGCTTAACCGCACAAATCACAAATTTCGAGTAACTCTTAAAAAGTGGTAAAAGATTATTCTCAAACTTAATGATTTCTTACCATAAAATTAAACAAATAATATGTTAAAATATCTGCATACAAAAAAATCGTGAAAAACGCTTCAAACTTTTTTTATCGTCAAATTTGTAAGTGGCCAAGATTCCGTGCCGGTGAGTGTATTTTATTGAGTCATCATATCAACATAAACAAGGTTTACCTAATACACAAACTACGATTAACTCTCAATTCAAGAATACATTAGGTACATTATGTAATCGTAGCCTTTGATTCAAAATAGTCAAATCCACTCACTTCTGACTTGTATTTCGATATCTCTGGAGGCGGGGTGCGCGGGTGGCGCGGAGACGGAGCAGGCGTAATGGCCGGCGTCCTGCGGCAGCGCGGGCGCCAGCGAGAGCGCGGCCCCGCGCGCCGCCACGCGCCCCGCACCGCCCAGGGCCGCCCCGCCGCGCCGCGACCACCGCACCGAACTGTGCACCCCCATGCTATTTTATTATTTTTGTTCAACAATCTGTTTATTGTTTCATATTCTTCCCATGATAAGGAACAGAAATAATGATAATTCTAATAAAGAAGGCCATAAAAAATTTTAATTTCTAGTAAGGCAGTTTATACAAAACTTTACATTTACGTAATATTATAGATATAGTTTAATATTAATATTTATTGTTAGTGCAAAAAATATGTTAAAAGCACAACCATTTTAGAATGTTATTAATGTAAAGTTTAGAATTATGCTATCAAATGCACCTCTATGGACCTGATCGGATATCCGGCGTAGGGGCACAGCAGCGTGAGGTTGTCACCGGCCACCGCGCGTACGGGGCCCAGCGGCCGCACCGACGGGGGACCTGCCATCCGACAAAACATTATTTAGTTGTGTTATTGTTACATGCTATAATATACATGTAAAAAAGAATACATTTTTCTTCTATGTCGATAGATTATCTGTTGAAATGTCAAAGTGACATCGAGGCTCTGTATTGTAGATTGTAGCATTTTCAAGTGTATTAAAGGCTTTAAATGTTGTTTTTTGATAACAACAAAAAACGCAATTGTCTTTATTTCATTCCCCATATTATTATCATTATAATATACGTATACATACATATTAATATACATGCTACAAAATCATGAAAAATACACGTTAAGGTGATCACTATGGTCAAAACCGAAAAACACCTTAAACATATTGAATTTTGTTGAGGAAACTGTTGGTACGATTGTCTTAAAAAAAATATATGTGATACTCAAGGATATAATTAACAAAGTGTATTGTTTACTTTTCAGTTTAGAACGGCCTAAACATAAAAAAAATACATACAAATCAACCCCTTTTTGAACATAAAACGCATTTTGTTAGGAAAACGGCTACATATTTATACATGAAATTTATACCAAAAAATATGTTATGATATTTGTAACAATTTGTATTGATTGTTTTTTCAATTTTCATTATTATCGTTAAATTATGAAGAAAAAACTCGAATTTATAATAAAACCCACATAAAACCTCACCTCTATTGCATATTTTCGACGAAATTTGACGGTGTCAGTTCGACTCGGACGGGGGACTGTACGTGCGGTTTTTTTTGCAAAATAACGCTAAAATTCACCGAATTGAATGTTTTGTTAAATTAAACCAGATTGTAATAGGTATTTACATGAGCAGTTCATGAAATGAAAGTTAAAAATAGGTATGTAAAGATATAAAAATCTGTTTGTAAATTAGTTTTGTTTTTGAAAGGCGTCATTGAATAATATCCAGTGTTGATAATTTTTGACAGTAAAAATATATTATCAGAAAACACATACCTACCTATAAAACAGTAACCAGACTTTCCCTGTGCCTTGAATATTTTTTAAAAAAGATTAATTGCTGTTCTATCATATATTTTAAGGGTCCAAAACAATCCAAAGCCGGGAGATACTGACACAAAATTTTGGGTCATTTGTAACAGGATGCCGGTTCTACAGTGGTCTTAGTACGCAATGACAAAAAGAAAAATCATGGTCAGAACAGTGGTACCGGCAGACTAGTCGCGTGGGCGTTAGTCGAACTCGTCGGATAAATTACGGAAGGCAAACGATTCGTAACACAAAAATTTTAGGATTTACCGATAGCCCATAAAAAAGAAGTAGGCGGTAGTTTCATGCCATACTTTTCCGGTGTAATTTACAGCCCACAATACCGACGTGAATGCGTTGATTTAAAAAAAAAATTCAACCATTTGTACCAGGCTAATTTTTACACAGGTAATCATCGTCCAGTAGCCATGTACGAAAATCGCCATGCCATACTTTTCAGACAGTTCCAAATGGTCGCCATACCGCTGAAAATCAGTAATTTTTTTTATATTGTATAAAATCATTTAATTTTATATTATTGTATAAAATCGTAGGAAAGTCAAAACTGACATAAACGTATAGCAACATTTTTAGCCGACGCCATTATAGGACGAAATTCTCAATTCAACTGAATTTTTTGTTGGTTCCGTTACCTCCGCACTTTTAACTGGGTGAACCGATGATTTCTTCTACACTAATATTATAAAGAGGAAAACTTTGTTTGTTTGTTTGTTTGATTGTAATGAATAGGCTCATAAACTACTGGACCGATTTTAAAAATTCTTTCACCATTCAAAAGCTACATTATCCACGACTAATATAGGATAGGTTTTATCCCGGAAATTCCACGGGAACGGGAACTATGCGAGTTTTTCTTTGAAACCGCGGGCGGAGCCGCCGGCGGAAAGCTAGTGATTCATAAAAATATAAATTATATAACAATAATTCCTTTGCAGTGACTCTCCGAGGAAAAAAGAAATAGATTCGTGTTACAAATTTTAAAATCATACATAGAACATTTCCATCGACAAGGTTTTCTGGTATTTTTAATCTACCGCCTGACAACTTAACCTCCCCTCCAGTTGGATAGTTGTTAGTCGATCGCTTACATTTTTTGAAGAGACGATCAGCGAGCCAATTGATCTTAAACAGCCGACCAGTGCGGTCTATAAGTGCCATAGCCGTGCCTTGTGATTTATGTAAGACTAGCTTTCCGCCCCCGGCTTCGCCCGCGCAGTCAAAGAAAAGCCCTCATAGTTCCCGTGGGATTTCCGGGATAAAACGTATCCAAAGTCCCGGGGTAAAAAGTAGCCTATGTCCTTTCTCGGGTATCAAAATATCTCCATACCAAATTTCATGCAAATTGGTTCAGTAGTTTAGGCGTGATTGAGTAACAGACAGACAGACAGAGTTACTTTCGCATTTATAATATTAGTATGGATTTAAGAAAACTATCAAGTGAATGTACCAAGTGAAGGCATAATAAAATATGAATTGTCACGAAGGCGTTTTTATTCTACAACCCAACATTCAAATTAGGATTTAAAAAATTAACCCCGAACTAACTACAAAATACATAACAAGTCGAAAAAAAACGTGATTTCTTGTCCGTTCCCCTATTTTTTTTCGGTGTGTGTAGGTTGCATGCATATATTCCTACTAGGTATGAAGAGATATACAGAGAACGCTAAATACATTTGCCTGGTCACCATTAACATTCGATACACCATGACATGGTAGAGGCCGTTCTATAGAATTACGTCAAATAATGTAAGTACTCCATCTTTTATATCTCTGTAGGTGAGATGTTCTCCACCCTAGCCATCATCAGGTCTCCAGAATATAGTAGAGTCCGTGTTGAATAAAATTAATTTCTAAATCGGTGTTTTCTTAACTGTTCCCCACTCTAGAACTTATAATTACTTGCTTAGTCATCTTAAGGTCTCCAGAATGGGTCATGTAGTAGAGACTTTGCTTATAACGGTTAATGTTGAAAGATGAGTCTTCCTACATTTCATTTACAACATACATAGTACACAATATTTACTATTCATAAATGTAATTTGTTACTGCCTCTCAGAGAAAACATAAATTAGGTAGAAACCACTAACACATTACGATACAATACGATACAGTATACAATTCCATAATCTTTGGTCACTTTTACTTCAACAACGATGTATATTTATAGAGGGCGGTTAAAAAAACAAATTCAAATGTAGTGACAGAATCATTAAGGTCGTTGAACCGTGTAATTGCCTTAAGCTTCGACTTGTAATTACTAGTAGGTATGTAAAATATAGTAAAAAATAGAACTGTTCAATTGTTGGAACATTTTCCATAAATTCATACCCCATAATTTGATGAGGCTAGTTTTTAGAACCTCACAAAATATAAACAGTATGTAAAACTAGCCTCATCAAATTATGGGGTTCAATAGGTCATTAGTTGTTTGCTTTGTGAAAATAATTATATTATTCAAATAAAAAAGTTATATTTTGGAATAAACATTGTTCTCTAAGGGAAAATAAAACAATTGAGTTTTCAGTCAACCTAAGAACTTAATACATCTTTGTAAATAAATTTCTGGACTGTCTGCAGAACTTGGCACACATTTAGATCTCATTTCTTTTTTTGGCAAATTAAGTCAACGATTGAACTCGGCTCCAATTTTTACATTTATGTTTTTGGTGGGATATCATTACTTTTTGTACAGAAAATTACTCTGCAAATTTGATTTACTTTATGAATATAATACTTTTTATATACGATTTTTTTTTTCTTGCGGTTTCTCTGTATGATTTGTTTAGTATTATTTTCTATATTTTCTTGTATGTTATGAATGTCAGCGCACATTGCCCCGTCATTATCTGCAATTTTTTAAACTCGTTTTCTGTTTAAAAGATTACATGATTTTCTAAACATCCAGCGTGAATTTGTACACACACTATTACCAAGATGCAAAGATCGTTGTAGAAGAATCGTCGCCTTACTCCATGACGTTACGGTATATCCATGACGCGATCTTGAAATTTTACTATAAACGCGCCTAAAGATGTTTCACTTATATTAATATTACGCAAATTAAATCATTTCGACCTTCGACGAAGCCTTCTTCCATTACAATGAAATTAAAACTAAACTAAACACTCATAAATAAAGAATAAATAAATGTGAATATGTAAAATTATATAATTATTATTTTTAACTGTATGAGCAATATTTTTATTACAATTTTCTTTTATTTTACGTTTAATAACAGTTTTGAATAAAGAAATCATGCAATCGAAGTAATCCGCCCTAGCGATACTAGCGCGAGTGAGTGTGATGTTAGAGGCGCATCGAATCTATAGTAGGGGAGCCCAAGAGGGGATTTTGGGATTTACTCGAGCGCGTCAGATTACTATAAGGGACGGTACCTTAGCTATTCATTAGTACCTCTAGTCAATATGAGCAGTTATGGTTGGTGGGTGCGCTCAGGGGCCCCGCTGGAAAATTTGAATAATCCATAATTCCCTAAGGTTGAGCTCGAATCGTCAGATTAGCGAAATGGGGACTTCTTATATTGTAATTAACCCCCCCATATATTAATCTGACGCGCTCGAATAATATTACTTTAATTTTTTACCCTTTCTTCATAGCGATTAAATCGCCACTTAAATCGTCAGATTAACGTATACTTTTTTTCAGTGACGTCCTGGAGCATGCAAAATATCAATATCTAACGCGCTTGAGTATTTCCAAGCCAATTTTTTTCTTTTTTAAATTAAAAAAAATCAAAAAACCCTTCCCCACCGCTAAAAGTGAAAACATTATAGGACCTTTTTTTCTCGCTATGGTATAATCTACCAATTCTAATAGGTTCCCGTGACGCTCGAGTAAATCCACATTTAGCATCCTGGGCTCCCCTACTACTACAGATGTTTCGTGCTAAAATATGTAAACTTCAATAATCTATATCTCAGTCATTTATTGATGGATTTCAAAATTTTTTTCGGCCACTGATTAGTTTTGATCAATTTTTTAAGACTAGTAAGGTGAATATAATATTTTCTATTTTTATAAACTTTTCCATTTTTCCATACAAACAAAATTAATGTCATTGAAAAAAAAATTAAATACAGATAAATTCAGTATTTTCTGAATTTTTCCTTTGTACACTCACTATTACCTAGTCGATTACAAAATTTGAACTTTCTAGGTCATCTGGAAGTGGGTTAGGTTTTGTATATATCTATGAGTCAGTCAGTCTTAAAAATTGCGATTTTTGGATATTAATATCTACGCAACTGTTTAATCTGTATTTATGAAATTTAAGGTTCTTGTTTATCTTGAGGTCCTCTTGATATGTACCAAATTTAATTTATTCAACTTAAATAGTTTTCGAGTTATAAGGGGGTGAAAAGTGGCTCGAAATGGTTCGTGTAAATATACACACGGCTGCTGCTCGCCAGTTCTCTTCGCTTGAACTCGGCTTGACACGCTGCCGCGTGTCTAGATTAATCTGTTACGATACTCAAGTTCACTTTTTTATCGATTCGATTCATTACACTATTCTCTGATACTTATAAGATATGATATTGGATGTATATAGTTATAGATACCATAAATATTGAGTCTAGCGGAGTGTTCGACGGCGCCGAGCGGGTTGTGCGCGCGGCACGTGTAGCGGCCGCCATCTGCTGCCGCCGCCGCCGAGATGTTCAGCAGCGACACCACCTCGCCCGACACCGTCGTCTCCTCCGATATGGAGTACCTGTCCGAGCTCATACCGTTACTGGCTATATAACATGGGGTTACATTGTTTACGCGGTCTCTCGCTGCGGTATCGGCGAGGCTTGCGATACCTGTGTCTGGCAATGTAGCGGTCGAGCGGCTGCGAGTCGAGCAGCCACACGAAGGCGGGCGGCGGCGAGGCGGCGGCGGCGCAGCGCAGCGCCACGGGGCCGCCAGCGCGCAGCGCCTGCTCTATGAACGTGTACTGGAGCTCCGGCGGGGAATCTGTCAGTTGTACCCTCAATTACTCAAAAGAATAATGAGTTCACAAAATAATAAAATTTCGTATTGCATAGGTACTATTTTGTGCTATTATGTTGTTAAGCCATATGTAAAAGTTTTCCGAATCGCGTTAGCTTTTTAGAGACCACAGGTAGAGCAGCTTGTAATGTTGTTTTTATTGTAGTTGCAGATTGACCTAGATATTGTCATTAAGCAGTTAAAATAAGTTATTATTTGAATCCCAGAAAGTTATGACATAAATAGATACCCAGTACGAGTAATAAGCCGATGATATTAAATTTGTAAATGAAATTTACACACTCTACAATTTCAGTCAGCGCTTGTAATTTATCCGGTCATTATACAGCGTAGATTTATGCGCTTAATCGCACAATACGTTCCGGAAACAAACTCAATTTACTGATTGATTTCATCCTCTCAAACACTTTATTGGAATTGTTCCCCCTCGCTTCCCGCCCCGCTACCCCCCGATTGGCATCTCTCGCAGCACTTAATTAATGAAATCGTTTTTCATATCGGATTGGATCTTAGACAACAAGTTATTAAGACTTCCAACACTGTGAATCTATTCGAGAGGACAGCGATAAATGGTGAATATTACAATGCCTTTATCAATTCAAGAAACAATCTAATCTAATATCTAATCTAATATTATATAAATATATAAATCTAATATAAAGGCGAAAGTTTGTAAGGATGTATGGATGTATGGATGTATGGATGTTTGTTACTCTTTCACGTAAAAACTACTGTACCGATTACAATGAAATTTAGCACACATATAGAGGGTAACTTGGATTAACACATAGGATAGTTTTTATCCCGGAAATCCCACGGGAACGGGAACTATGCGGGTTTTCCTTTGCAAACGTGGGCGAAGCCGCGGGCGGAAATCTAGTAATTAATATTATAGAAATATATTTTTGCTTTTATCGACAATGATACATTTATGATATATAAGATTATTTTTTCATTTCATCGTATATTTCTACATATTAATATTTCATTTCATCGCATATTGCACGCCTTTGTTACTTAAACTCTATTATAAAATTATTAAGAAGTAAACCGTATAATCCCATAAATAATGATTCACTTTACGATGTGACTGGGCCGAATTACACAAATAAATTTAGCGCTATTATATATCGGATATTTCTCCTGTTTTCTTACAGCGAATGGTTAATGAAGTTGACGCTTGACCTATTTCTTCCTTTGGCATTCATTAACATAGTTCATTAAAATAGGCGACTAAAAAAGATTAATTTTTATTCGACCCTAAAGACAAATTCTCGTTAGTTGATTCGTCGGAGCTTGTCGTTAGATAGGTGTTTATATTTTTCTGTAATAATATTTGATACTAGCGGACCGCCCCGGAGTCGCCCGTGGTACATATTTACGTTTTCTCTACATAAGATCATCCTCGTACTTCAAGGAATATAATAAAAAAAGAATTATCGAAATCGGTTCAGCCGTTCACACGTGATGCCGTGACAACGCAAAACGGGTGCGGACTCGCAGCCTTTTTATAGCTCCCGCCGCGAAGCGCGTCGAACGCGGCAACTGATACACAAAAATATTATATACTAGCGGTCCGCCCCGGCTTTGCCCGTGGTACATATTTACGTTTTCTCTACATAAGATCATCCGCGTACTTCAAGGAATATAATAAAAAAAGAATTATCGAAATCGGTTCAGCCGTTCACACGTGATGCCGTGACAACGCAAAACGGGTGCGGACTCGCAGCCTTTTTATAGCTCCCGCCGCGAAGAGCGTCGAACGCGGCAACTGATACACAAAAATAATCCTTATGGCATGATTCTGTATTCACGCGCGATGACTTACAGCGTATTTCATGTATAACTTTGGTGTTTCTACACCGATTTACATGATTCTTTTTTTATTGAATAGGTAATAATGTTAACTTTTTTTAATAAGGGATTAGTGAGAGTGTTGTAAACGTAGGAGTAGACAAATATAATCAAAAAGCTCCGAATTGCTAAGCTATTGAAGTTTCACGTGTTATTGTGAGTCAATTAACTAAAGATAGACATAATATGCTGTCTAAGAATTTATTTTTATTATAATAATAATAATTTAAGAAAATTTGTGTCGTACATGATTTCTATGTAGCTTTAACCATTAAGGCTGCACACGCGACGGAAGCTTAAAAAATGGAGTAACTTCTCCCGTTTTCCCAATATTTCCCTTCACTGCTCAGCTCATATTGATCGTAGCGCAATAAAATATACTATAACCTGCCCAGAAGTATGAAGAATAATTGTGCCAAATTTCGTTAAAATCCGTCGTGTAGTTTTTGTTTCTATAACGAATATACAGACAGACAGACAGACAGACAGACAAAAATTTTACTGATTGTATTTTTGGCATCAGTAGCGATCCCTTATCACCCCTTCATAGTTTTTTTTTAAATATATTTCATGTACAGAATTGGCCTCTACAGATTTATTATAAGTATAAGTATAGATTAATATCCTCTCGTCTCTTTTATTATGAATGGCTTCAGTAGGCATATGATATTATAATAATGTGACAAGCGGCGTGAGCTTGTCAGTGGTCAATTAATTTGGGTCACGAGTCACGGATGATGGACGCGGGGGTTAATTAGCGTCGGCCGGGAGAGTCGGGACTCGCGGCGCGTCAATCAAGTGTTGTTGCCTGTTGGTGATCTATACTTACGCAAACCCTTTTTATGAAATTGTACCTTAGATAATAATATAAAATTATGCGTACAATTTTATAAAAAAGACGTGTGGCACTCGGGGACTGCCGCGGTAAAGCTATTGCATAGCCTTCAAGCCACACCTCCGAGCCCGTCGGAGTGGGGAGCGTGAGGTTTTTCGTTACGGAATTTATCGATTCGGTCCCCGCGCTCAAGGCCCGCGATAGAAGCTATGCAATAGCTTAAAAAAATAAATTCAAAACATTATAATTTACCTATTAAATATCATGAGCGTAGCTAAATCTTCAATACATTCAAGAGTCGAATGCAGATTGCTACAGGAAGCACTTACTCCCTAGTCGAAGTTCGGCGGAGGCCTGTGCGCTGCGCAGGCCGGCGCGCGCCACGCACTGGTAGACGCCGGCGTGAGCACGCGCGGCGCCGCGCAGCACGAGCGCGCCGCCCGCCGCGCCCGCCAGCGCCGCGCCGTTGTGCAGCCACTGCAGCGACGCGCCCGGCTCGTTCGTGCTGCAGTTCAGCCGCACCGTGCTGCCCGCCTCCGCCACCTGCACGCGTTGCTATTTGTCAATATCCTTTGCACTTAATTATGCTCTCCAATCTTTTTGGAAGAGAAGTTGAATGATAAAGTTAGTATCCCAACTTGACCGTCTTAGTTTTTGCGGAATAAAAGATACTATTTTGTCAACTTGGCACTAAAATTGAACAAAAAAAAGGAAAATTTTTAATATTCACACTTTATGACTTTATTAAAATACTGAGCCATCAATAAAAACTCACCGTGACTTCTGGCTGTACGTCAACCGTAATGTCTAGCTGCACATCTAGTCTTATTTGAGCCGTGGCGTCGCCGAAGACATTATAGGCTTTGCAGAGCCAGGCCCCGCTGGTGTCTCGGCCGGCGCGCAGGCACAGCGCCGCGCCGCCGCTCCACAGCCAGGCGGTGCTCGACGCCTCGACGGGCTGCAGCCGCCCCTGCGACTCGCGGTACCAACTACACCAAATAGTGAATGAAAATAGTGAGATCTTCAATATTTCACTTAGGTAATAAGAAATAAGTAACAAAAGTCCAGTCGTTGAAACAAGCTTTTAGAATTATAAATTAAAGATAGAGGCATTTTTATTGTTGTAAAAAGTGGAAGAAAATAAAATAAAGTTATAAATAATTTTGCTTATGGAAGTGAGATGTTACGTGTAATGTGGTGGCGGGTAGTCCGTGCTGGCGCAGGGCAGGCACAGCAGCGCGCCGGCGGGCGGCGCAAGCTCGCGGGCCGGCGACACCACGCGCGGCGCAGATCCCGCCGAGCTCGCTGCGTGGCCCACAGGTACCGAGCAAATTATTATCAATAGATATCAATTTCATATTATCATTATTACAAGAGCCATAATAAAATAAAGTATAATATAAGCTTTAAGTAAGAAAGATAGGAACGCTTTTAATAAACCTTGAAATAAGTTGTAGTATTGAACGTCTCTGAAGTAAATACATTAAGCTGAACTTTGATATAAATTGAGTGGATCCAGTTGTGTAGTCGGAGTGGCAAATGTTGGCAATTTGCCAACTTTGTTAGTCTGGCGTTAACAAACGTGCAGCGGTGAAGCTTCCTAAAGGTTTGCCGCAATAAAAACTTACACTGTAAGTCAATTCATTCGTCATATCTTGAATATGTTATGAGGAAAGATAATAGTTGATCATTGATCTTTGAAAATTGTTTTATTCCATTTTTATAATATTACTAGCCGCTCCGCGCGGTTTCACCCCCGTGGCTCCTCTCCTGTTAGTTGTAGCGTGATGGTATATAGCCTATAGCCTTCCTCGATAAATGAGCTATCTAACACTGAAAGAATTTTTCAAATCGGACCAGTAGTTCCCGAGATTAGCGCGTTCAAACAAACAAACAAACAAACAAACTCTTCAGCTTTATAATATTAGTATAGATAATAATCTTACAGTTATAAACAGCTGTATTAAAACAATGATGAATTGCCCTGCTTATTGTAACAATAGTCAGAACGCAAGGGATTACTAACGCAGCACGTCGAGCAACGCCGGGCGGGAGCGCTTGGTGAGCGCGGTGAGGTCGTGGCGCGCCAGGCAGCTGTACGCGCCCGCGTCCGCTGCCGACACGCCGCGGATCAGCAGCGTGTCGCCCGCCGACAGGTAGCGCGACTCTGACGTGCAAACATATATGTGTAGTGTATGATTTTTAGACCAATTATGTGAAAAGCTCCAATCTACTGAATGGATTGCGTTAACTACCATAACTTCTTAACTTTTTACCAGCGAAACAACACTTATGTAAATTGTCAATTTATATCAAACAAATATACAGGTAAGAAAGCGGTAACTGTATAATATGTTTGCTTGGCGTCAAATTTAATGAATTCGATTTGTTTACTTTCAGTTCCCGTTCACTCATTAATATTCAGACGCGCATATTAAGCACAATATCGGATGTTATATCTAGTTTTAATAAGTGTTTATAGAGGATGTAGGGACACACATATGCAATTCGCTGACCGAGCTTTTTGTATATGTGTGCGTCCACATTGTTTCCCCGACGCTTTTTAGATTTATTAGAATAATTATTAGTCAGTAGTGCATAACGGCTAGCTTAAACAACACACATTGTAAAAAGGATTAAAAGTGATTAAATTGATAGGCTTTATTATTTGGGCAACCTTGGGGGCAGCAGCACTACTCAACATTGGCTGCGAATTGCATATGTGTGTCCCTACAGAGGACGTAGCGTGAATTAATTAGAATATCCGGTTTAATCGCAAGATTAGTAAGTTGGACGAGATAAAACGCTGGTAGGAAGATTACACAAGAGTGTGAGGGAGCGCCATACATCACGTCGGCCTGAGTTACCGCCGCCCCGATGAGATATCGCTTTAATTAATATTGCCTTGTAAGCCGAACTACCTACAGCTTTTATATAGTATAAAGAACTAGCGCTTGTGTGCAGATTAGCCCAGAGTGCAGTCAGGAATGAGATTTACGAGTTAAGTTGCATAAAGCGGCTCATGCAAGGCGCTTCATGTTCCACGTCATTGTTCAAATTTAATTGTATTTGGAATCCACTAAATATATTATTTGATTGACAATAGTATCAATTTTAAATTCCATTAAATTAAATATAATTTAAAGAACGTTTCATTAGTGAGTAGGTGTGTGAAAGGCAATATCACTATTTTCTCATTAAAGGTTATTGCGAAGTGGCATGTATCGAATTTGTTAAGTTTTAATATTGGGCGAAAACCAAGGTGATGATAGTCGATCGAGCCGGAAAGCTATCAAATGTTACTCTCAACATTCCTGGCATTGACACCGTCGATCGCTACATTTACCTGGGAGCCCAAATCTGCAATGACGGCAGCTGTGTCCCCGAAATAAAAAGGCGTATTGGGATGGCAAAAGATGCTATGACACGTCTGAACAACATTTGGAAGAAAAGAGGAATTGGTATCAGAACCAAGATAAGACTGGTACGAGCCCTTGTTTTCCCTATCTTCCTATATGGAGTTGAGACATGGACAATTCTGGCTCGAGAAAGACAAAGGATTGATGCATTCGAAATGTGGTGCTGGAGGCGAATGCTGAGAATACCTTGGACTGCGAGACGCACTAATCCATCAATCCTGACCCAGCTCCATATAAAAACCAGGTTATCCACCATATGCCAACAACGCATCTTGTCATACTTCGGCCACACGATACGCAGAGGCGATGAAAATCTGGAGAGACTGATAGTGGTTGGGAACACGGAGGGAAAAAGATCGCGTGGTCGTTCACCAACACGATGGCAGACCAAGTCAAAAGCTCATCTGCCACTACTTTTTACACGGTCGTAAGAGACGCCATGGACAGAGACCGGTGGAGGCAAATCATCCGCTCCAGATGCAACCCTGATGCTGACCACGATCCTCAGACATGAGGGACCGACAAGAGAGAGAGAATATTGGGCGTTAAACCGACGCATGCGAGTTATTGCAGTCATTATTACACTTCTAGGGGAAGTGCCTTCTGAGTTCTGAGTTCATTAGATTGCGACGTTTGCACGACGAATGAGCAAGCGTTCAACAATCGATAGATTAATTATAATGTTAGTACAGTAGGAATTTATTTTTACTATTTCATAATTTCAAGAATTCAATATCCTTGTTTACCTTTAAATCTAGCAAGGGTCGATGCCGACGATCAATGATCGATCGATTGCTCTGGTAACACCCTCGGAATACAATGTCTTGAGATATTTATTGTACAGGCACCGCAATTAATGTGACTTTCCTATCGTAATTAATATAATAACACGACTTTTTAAATGAATATGATACATGACATAATAGCCAAATATTATGCGATATAAACCATTGGGATAGCGGATTGCTTTTTCATTTCATTGGTAGTACTACCTGAACACGTAAAGCTCATGTCAAAGATGCTTCCACACTAAGATATTAATTTTTAGAGCTCATCTAGCTGCTCCATTAATTAGCGACGGAGCGGGTCTCGTCGGATGATAGATTTATGGACACCCACTTTACGGTGTCCACTTTTCCCCCTTCAGCGCTATTTATGTGCGCCAATAATTCAAGAGGAAAAAGGATTTTGACTCTCTTGTTACTTTAGCTTTTGATGATAAAACTTTTTAGACGCTTTTTCATAACAAACAAGATTGATACAAATTGAAATCGACAGGGAGAAGAAATTTTAGCTGAGAGAATTATTATTTTAAATTTTACTGAATCACTACATAGTATAAAACAAAGTCGCATTTTCTGTCCCTATTTCCCTATTTTTTTTTTTTTTTTTTATGTTATGGGAAGGCAAACGAGCGGACGCACTGCCTGGTGGTAAGCAGGTTGCGTCGCCCATAGACCATAACAGAGGTTATGGTTGTTGCCTACCAGGATTAAGGGATTTGGAAGGAATTAGGGAGAAAGGGGCGAGGATGGGAGGGATTAAGGATAGGGGAGGAGAGGATGGGTAGGGGATAGGAAGGGATGTGGGCCTCCGGACCCCTCACTCACCGTACGGAACGCGACAGTAAACTGTCACTATGGCGCCGATATTCTGTGAGGGTGTGGTACCTTCCCCGGTGCGAGCGTGGCCCAGTTCGTGCCGAAGCATGCTCGACTCCCACTATAAAAAATGTCCCTATGTCCCTTTGTATGCTTAAATCTTTGAAATCTTGAATCTACGCAACGGATTTTGATGCGGTTTTTTTTAATAGATAGAGTGAATCAAGAGGAAGGTTTATATGTATAATAACATCCATTAAATAGTGGAGAAGTACTGTTATTTTTGAGGTTTCTAATGTGATGTCGTAAATAATTACATTTTTTCCGCTTACATTGCAAACGCAGGCTGAACCCTACGAGTTTTATCAAAATAATGTACTAAGTATTGTACACATTGAAAAGGTCTACAGAAAAGTCCGTGATGGTATATGTCTATCTCTTATGGATAACCCACAATAACTTTTTTTTGTCATTTACTTTTTACGACAAATAATAGCTAATTTTCGAAGCGATTTTAACCAATACAGCATTAATCCTTAACCAATTAAATACCTTGAATACATTGTTCATTTAATATAGATCTATATGGCCCTTTACACCGTATGATTTAAGTGAATATTTTCGAAGATATTACAGATTTAAAAATTGCGGGACGTAGCGTTTGCGGCGCGCGAAGCCGGGGCTGGTCGCTAGTACTGTATATATTAATCACTAAATCCAGATCTTTTAAAATTGATGATTTTTAAAGACAATATGAAAGAATCAAGAATGTTTGTCGCTCAATATCGACGGCATTTACAAAAATTGAATACAGTCATTATGTGTGGTACCTACTAGATTAGTGATACGGTCTATATTAAAATGCGCAAACTTTACTTAGTTATTTGACTATGGAAGTGTAACATAGAAGCATAGAAGTATGGCTAGTGGGTACGCACCAGGCGAGGGCGCGTCGACGGAGAGCACGCTGTCGGCGCGGTACCACAGCGCGGCGCGCGCGGGCGCCCCGCTAACGCGGCACGTGAGCGCCGCCACGCCGCCCGCGCCCGCCGCCGGCGCCTCCACCGTCACCTCCCAGTTGCCGTCCGCTACTGCACAACAAATGTCACTAATAAAAACGTAGTCACAGTATTACAATATAATAATGTGATGTAGTACTAATAGCTTCATAAAATTTTCGTGTCGTGGTGTTCAAGTTAACCGAAACGGTTGATCGATTCTCATGAAATTTTGTGATATATTTCATATCGGATAGGTTTGAGAATCAATAATCGAACAGCATCTGTATTTCAGTAAGGTAGAACAGTGTTTGACGAGACAGCTAGTAAATTATGATATAATAAAGTAATTAAACAATGACTACCTTTTATAATAATGATTTCAGATTTGGTTGTTAACGCGAAGTTCAGTAGTTGTGGGTAAGACAAAGCAGTCCTTTATGAAATTTTAATATAACGTTATTATCATAGAAGTGTATTGTACATAATATTATGTTGTTTATATAATCACTAAGAACTGATTCGTCTACTTTATAATCGAATTTAAGTTATATGACGCATACCATGAAATTAGTAGCATAAAATATTTTTGAATTTGCATCCGGGACGACATTTTACAAAAGTTACATAAATAACAGCCAATTCGGGTAATCTATTGCTTTATGGTATGTGCCTGGCTTGTCTGTGACAATACAAAATCACGACTGCAATTTCGCTGCAGTTCTCATATTTCACTGCAGCTAGATAATTCCAACAAAACATTCAAAACAACTAAAACGGTAACATCGCGGATATGCTACGTGATATTGCTTTTCTTTATTGATTTTGTAGCTTCGGAATGTTGCGTTTAGACACTACTAGTTAATAATCTATGGTACAAAATTGCTCCCTACTTAATACGAAACAAAGTAGGTATAATCTATCGATAAAAAAAAATTGGTTGTTTGTAAAGTAGGTTTACGATCGAGATGTTTACGTGATAACGTCTTATTGGTGGCAGCGCTCGAGATGAGACGGGAGATCGGTCCGTCTCTCTCTCGTTATACCTGCGATCGCGCTCGTGAGGTTTTGGTGTGACACAAGTTTCTGAACATGTCACCCGACTAAAACGATTTTAAAAACGTTATCACGTTAAAATCATAACCATTAAAAAATTAGCGTACCAGGCACAATGTGCACGTCTCGTGAGACGATGGTCCCGTGCGCGTTGTCGGCCCGGCAGCGCACAAGGCGCGGCCCGCCCGGCAGACCGCCCGCCGCGAACCCGCCCGCCGGCAGCAGCTCGAGCGTGCCGTTCGGGTAGATCCGCCTGACACAACGTATGAACAACAAGATAATTTGAATGATGTGTTCTTTAAATCTCTGAAGCTAAACATTATAAATTGTTTCGTTATTTTCAAAATTACATGTTAAGCATTAAATTACTGAATTTTTTTTTATTACACACTTAAAATAATAACGAAACTTAATTGACATAATAAATACAGCTTGAATTTGACTCCGTATGCACTTGAACAAGTAAAACACCGTGTCCCAGGAAGCGGGTCTTCTCCCACTTATGTGTTTTACATTATGCCTACGTTTAAAAATAACATAAAAAAGAAAGATAAGTTGTAAATTATCATTACAAAAATCCATACTTATATAATACTAGCGGTCCGCCCCGGCTTCGCCCGTGGTACATATTTACGTTTTCTCTACATAAAAACCATCCTCGTATTTCAAGGAATATAATAAAAAAAGAATTATCGAAATCGGTTCAGCCGTTCTCGAGTTATGCGCTTACCAACACATTTTGCGATTCATTTTTATATATAAGAAGATTATAAATGCGAAAGTAACTCTGTCTGTCTGTCTGTTACTCAATCACGCCTAAACTACTGAACCAATTTGAATGAAATTTGGTTATCATTACAAAAATCCATACTTATATAATATTATAAATGCGAAAGTAACTCTGTCTGTCTGTCTGTTACTCAATCACGCCTAAACTACTGAACCAATTTGAATGAAATTTGGTATGGAGATATTTTAATACCCGAGAAAGGACATAGGCTACCTTTTATTGCGAAATATGTACCACGGGCGAAGCCGGGGCGAACCTCTAGTTATCTATGAAAGGCAAATTCTGGGAAAATAAGCGACAATATTTCAGGTCGCAAAATAACTAGAACGTTGAAAGTAATGGAGAATATTCTAGAGACAATGAAAAATTAACGTGAATTCATCAGAGCAGGAACAAACAGTGCTAACGAGAGCCATTTTTTAGAAAATGGTGAAGTAATGGCCGCGGCGCCGGCCACAATTTGTCCTCGTGTAATTACAGCGTACGCGGCACCTGTCGCCGCTGCTCGCCCCTTTTCTTAACGAATATTCAAATTTACTAATTCATGTCGCGTCACTTGACGCTCCCGCGACTCTGCATGCCTTGCAAATGCAGTTTAGACGGTGTCGCGTGTTCATCATAGTTTACAGCGGTATTTAGATGCATAAGTTACAAAATCGTGCATAAAATATCATTGCAGTTAATTAGTTATTTCCTTCATGCTTTTCACCTCATCGCCCGATGTTATAATATTATAGAAACTGAACAAAAAATAGAACATAAATTAATACTTACAAGGTTATTTCATATTTGTCATTTATTGCACGCCTCATAAGCGAAGCGTTGAGGTGGGTACTACTGTCGCTTCGCGCAAAACATCTGATTTTTCAAACTTAAAATGTCTTTATGTATCATACATTGCACTTGTAAGATAATACATACACACACATATTAAGAAAAAACACTATTTTTAACGTTCATGATATTTTTGATGTCATTTTTGTTATTTAAACTAGTTAAAAAACAGTTTAAAAAAGTTCTGTCTTGGACGTCCGTGTGTCTGTATGTGCGGATCCTTTTTCTTGTTAACACGATAGCGACCGAAATACTTTACTAATCGAGTCTTTTTTTTTCTCTTACGCTTGAGTATGCTCAGGAATAGAACCCTTTCATTTTTCAGGGTCTGATTCGATGTGGTTTAATTGTTATTAAATAAACAAAAATAATAATTAATAAATAATTATTAAAAAAAAATTATGAGGCGTGCACTTTTGGATTTTCCAAACTATTTTACTTTATGAAATGTTTCGTATATTTGTACGTCAAGTGTGTGTGTACATAAATAATATGACGATTCTGCTTTATGGAAAGCAACGGAGTAGTTGCGATGGTAATGGGCCCCCTGCACTTACCACCGATTGGCTACCCGCTACATATTGTTTGATATGCCAATGCTAAAAAATGTATTACCTGACTCCGGGCAGATCTGTGAGCGGCGCGCCGTCGTCAGCGAGCCAGGTGAGGCGCGGCGGTGGCGCGGGTCGGGCGGCTCGCGCCCCACACGCCACGCGCGCGCCCGCCGTGCGCGCGAAGCGGACCAGCGCCGGCGGCTCCTCCGTGAACACGGGCCCCGCGCGCGACACCCCGTCCGACCACACGCCTGCTGACGGAACATATTGTTGCAAACATGTGCGATAAGCGAGACTCTATTCTTATAACAATTCTATGCCCGTGTCCCGTAGTATGTTACTCATTTTTATTAGATTTATTGACAATATATTATTATTTAAACTTTTATTAGTTGGACGGATCGGTTACAATACCGAATAATTTAATAAATTTAAGTGTGTTCTTTACTTTTTTAAAAACAACAATATTATTGATTATTAAATTATTGTTTTGATGTTAATGTAATTTAGTATTCATGTTTATAAAAAGTAAGTTTTATTACGTACGTAAGCCGAATTCGTACACGCACTTTACTACATTTGAAGGAAGCTTCTTTATCCGGAGACGCTGTGACGTGAAGTTGAGCGGAATGTCGCCACAAACCGAACTCCGAGCCACTTAAAAGTCCAACAGCAAAAGTGGAGTTTCAAACTGTTCGACCTAAAAAAGCGGAGCAACTTGGCGATTGTCCTCAGAAGCGTAATTCTCTTAAGTTCCTAGTTTACTGTTTGTTCGTGTTTTAGTTTTATCGCTAACTTGCGACTAACCATAAAAGTTTATTACCGCAGGATTCCAAATTTCTTATCAACTTTATAAGTTTTATTCTGCATCAGTTGTATTAACATTTCAGTGTCGAGAATGAGTGAAGATGAGATTAAGAAAGATGAATAAAGTTTATAAAAAAACATTTGCACTAATTTTGTCTGTATTACCTAAATGAAACAAAGCCCCGGCAGTGCTTTTAATTACTGCGCGAACGCGTGCAATATCCCGCGCTGAATTGATTTAATCAAGGCGTGTTCCTGACATAATTGTGAAGTAGAAAGCGCGGTAAATTGAAACATTGATTTAGGCAGAATTCAGTTACAGTCGACGGTTCATTGGCGAATAATTGAATAGAATATCCTAGTAAGACCGACCTTATATAAGCGATTAGTCGAGAATCGGTTGCATTTTAGTCGCCTGCTTTGTTAATTATTACATATTACGTGCAAGTACTAAACTTTTAAGTATCAATAATGTTAAAGAGCGCCGGCGCTATGCTCTCGACAAGTACCGAACTTTCCTAAACTTTGCGCTGGAATTATCTACGCCTACCAATCATTATTCTAGTGGAGTTCCAATCCAGCGTGTTGACTGTGTTCCTCCGCACAAACATGTTAATTTTATACGAGATGTGGGAGCGCCGCTCTACGGCCGCCCTTATCTGTAGTCACGTTAGAGGTTTGAATAATAGCAACGGTACGGAATTCTCGTTTAATTGGATTGGCTTTATGTCGGAGGAGAGAACAATGCGCGTCTTGTGAAACCGAATCTACGGGTGTGTGGGGCCGAGCCGCAGCTATCGGCTGTGGAATACGGGTTGAATGAGCAGCGGCATTGTTGGGACTTGACGTGTGCCAGCATTTGGGAAATTAATTACATTTGATTATTCAATAACATTCAACGGCTATACCACTATACCACGCTGTACCTTATAACAATGCGTTTAGTTGATGAAATATTATGTTAATAATTGTTAACGGATTTATGACTCTTGTTGTTTCTAATTTTATAATTATACGCTTGAAACAGATCCAAATTGATATTTCCAATTATTTAGTTCGTGTATCCAATTTAGGAATTTAATTTATATAGTGCAACTAAAATTATTAATTGCACTCAAACACGAACACTCATAAATAATATTTAATGAAAAATAGTTTTATGAGAAAATAAGCTTTCAAGATGAAATCGGTAACGTGACATGGGTTCCTGTGTGGCGTGTGATGACGTGTGTGCAGAACCATGGACGTTAGCTTAGTTCGTGATAAATAACTAAACTACTTACTGTTGAACACTGAGGTGAGGAACAACAGGGTAATGTGGAACATGACGCTGCTTCGCTGTCACCTGCAGACAAATTATATGAGATTACGTTTCTTTTGGTATGACAATTTATCGTAATATTGTAGAACTAGTAATAAAGTAGAAATAAAAATAATTAAGTATACAATCGGACGATCTGTATAGTATGTAATATATATGTATGTGTATATATATATGTAAAAGAAAGTTGTGTCCTTACACAACTTAGAACTTGGTAATCCTTTCCCTTAGGTAAGTTCCAGTGCAACTGGTTGTTGGCTGTTGTTTTTGTCTCCACTTAGATTAGGATAATAATTGCAAATAAATTTAAAAGCTTACAAAACACCTATAAGTTATAATTTTCACCACACATTATTACACTCCAAACTAACGTGTTTCTGCGAGCTCATTACACCACGATTGCATCATTAATGATGTTGTTTATGATATACTTAGAAAAAATAATAATTGTCCATTTATATTTTTTATTCTAAAAAGAGCTCTGAAGGTTAATATCAGTAAATCCGATTTAATGATCAATATCATCGGCCTTATTAATAAGCAAGAATCTAGCGCTCCTATAATCTATTTATTTTGATCAGGTTTTCGAATCCCGAAAAAGGAAGGCCAACTTATTACAAAGTTAATTTTCATAAAAAATGCTTACGCTAACCCAGCTTAGGCTGGAATCGAATTAAATATTGAAGGGCGAGGCACACGCTCGTTGAACTCTAAGCTCGCGTTTCGCGTGCCTTAATATGAACACATCGTTGACTGTAAGAATTTGCCAACTTCTGCGAATTTGTTCCAGTTTTTTTAATAACTCTTCAATATTGTTGATCTTTTTTGAGTTGTCTAATAGAAAAGGCACTATATTTCGTATTAATATTGTTTAATTAAGTTGAATGCAATTAATATTCTTATAAAATTTGTAATGTATAACAAAAGTCGCAAGTAATCAAAATTTTTACTTAGAGCGAGCGCGCACGAGCAACTTTGTCTCCGCAACTATTTTGTCTCTCCCATCAATTTGTATGGGGAGTTGCGTCGCTACGTGCGCGCACTTTCATACTAGCCCATGGGTGGGAGAGACAAAATAGTTGCGGAGACAAAAAAGTTGCGGAGACAAAGTTGCTCGTGCGCGCACTGTCTTAGAGCGAGCGCCCACGAGCAACTTTGTCTCCGCAACTATTTTGTCTCTCCAGCCATGGGCTAGTATGAAAGTGCGCGTACGTAGCGACGCAACTCCCGGGAGACTTTTTTGTCCGCGGGTTCGGAGACAAGCCCGCGACGCAACTGTCGCCCTATCTATTGGTTTCAATGCAAGTGCGCGCACGGCGACAAAAATGTTGCCAGGCGACGGCCGCCGGCCAGTTGCCGCGTAACCGGCGTAGCGATAATACGTATTTATGTCAACGTATTTATTCTCGTACACAGTAGTTTTAACCGACTTCAAAAGAAAGGAGGAGGTTATCAATTCGGCCGGTATATTTTTTGTATGTATGTACACCGATTACTCCGAGGTTTCTGAACCGATTTACGTGACTCTTTTTTTGTTTGATGCAGAATGGTGTGGGATTGGTCCCATAAAATTTATTCGGATAAGCCCAGTAGTTTTTATTTTGTGAGCATTTTTGTCTGATCTCGATGACTTAAGGGGGCGCATAAAGCAAAATAACCAATCTTCTATTAGATGATACGTGTAATATGCAAGACCAAATCTAAAAAATAAAATATATATCAAACTAGATGATATGTTCAACGATTCTGTTTAATCAAAAACATAAAATATTAAAATTTACTCGATAAAAAAAAATCACCAAGTTAGCTCTAATTTTCACACTTTTACGTTTTCTACTTGACATGGTAATACCTATTATGATTTTTTTTTCATAAACAATTATATTAAAACATTTGCAAGATATTTGTCAGAGCATTTTGTGTAATTACTTTTAGTTTTGGTTTTATCTGCGATAAACCACAAACCAAAATCAAACGTTTATCTCGAGAAAAAAAGAGCGCCAAAAGTGGTTTATCGCAGATAAAACCAAAACTAAAAGTTATTACACAAAATGCTCTGACAAATATCTTGCAAATGTTTTAATATAATTGTTTATGAAAAAAAAATCATAATAAGTATTACCATGTCAAGTAGAAAACGTAAAAGTGTGAAAATTAGAGCTAACTTGGTGATTTTTTTTTAACGAGTAAATTTTAATATTTTATGTTTTTGATTAAACAGAATCGTTGAACCACCGTTGAACATATCATCTAGTTTGATATATATTTTATTTTTTAGATTTAGTCTTGCATATTACACGTATCATCTAATAGAAGATTGGTTATTTTGCTTTATGCGCCCCCTTAATTGAAATGTAGCAAGTAACTTTGATTCATTTTCAGGAAACCGATTGAGCTGAAATTTTGTATACGCATGTAAATTGGATAGCGATGAAACATTATTATGAGATAGAGCTGATTTGATGATGGAATCGGAAAGTGGCCATAGGAACTTAGTAATATATTGACTCAACTTTATCGAGTTTGGGCTCGTTTGATTCGTGTTGAAAAATACACTAAAAAGTATTAAATAAAAATAACTTCGTTAAAAACAACCGACTCCAAAAACGGAAAAGTAAAAAATAAAAAAGATTGATATTGATATTATTAATTACTTACTACATATTATTTAGATGTGTTATTTACTAAAAAGGTTTGATGTCGATGCACGGGCTTAATACTAAGTGCTTAGTGCTTGGCACCGACTTCAAACCTATTTAATAAATTAATAATATTGTTTTTAATTAAGTTATTTTTATTATTAGTAGTTTTCTGTCTATAGTAGAGCCATTTTAATAGGCAACATTGACAGTTCAACAAAATTCAGCAACGTAATCTAGTAACGACGCCATAGAAAAATATGTTATTTCGTTTTGTTGGAACTGCACATTTACTTAACTTTTTTCAATTACGATTACATATCTATACTAATATTATAAAGAGGAAAGGTTTGTATGTATGTATGGTTTTCAGTTTTCACGCATAAACTACTGAACCGATTACAATGAAATTTAGCACACATATAGAGGGTAACTTGGATTAACACATAGGATAGGTTTTATCCCGGAAATCCCACGGGAATGGGAACTATGCGGGACAAGAGCACAGACCACAACCGTTTCTTCGAAATCCATGTTGATAAATGCTGAAAATTTTAAAGAAAAAGTTGCGTTGCTGTCGCTTTCGTGAGCGCATCGTTCAAAACTTTGCGAGGAGACAGCGACAGAGACAAAATAGTTGCCGGGCAACTAAGTTGCTCGTGCGCGCTCGCTCTTAGTATAATTTCATGTGATTGTATAATTATTAGGATTGAAAACTCGTCACAGGGGAAATTTATTTTTAATATCTTAAAAGCATAAACGTTATTACAGTGGAATGTTTTAAGGAAAAAAAGTTTTTTAAGGTCACCGCATAATGGAAAGGAAATTAAAACATTTAACATTTCATAAGCAATATTTTAGAATTTTATTGTAGTTCTTTATAAAGTGATTATTAATAAATTTTTCATATTCTTTGCAGTTTGAAACATTTTAATCTAGAATATTAGTGCTTCAATTAAATGTTTAACTAAAATCAATTTTCAGTAAAAGTCCAATCTACGAGTACCCGAGCTTCGGGGTTTGACTATAGGTAACATATACATATAATATTTTGTAATTAAGTTGATCGTTCGAGAAACATCTTTCATTTCAAATGTATCTCATTAGTAAAACACGATCTGAATTTTGTTCTGTGATTTTTTCTTGCTGATTCCAAATTATAATATTTTACCAAACGAACTTTACAAAAGTAACGTTTAAGTAAAGTTTAACCTCTCTTGAATTTCTTTAAAATCCTTTGTAAAAAAAATAAGGATAGATGTTAATATATACGTATTTTTAGTAAGTTTTGTAGCAAATTTTAATTCGTTCGAAGCAGGCGCTAGGAGCAAGCTCGCTCGACCCGTCTTGTGATTACAGCGTGTTGTGTGTTCGCACTAAATTGAATATTGAATTTGTTATGAGTGGCTTGACTGGGAATATAATTCAATACGATAAGGCAATGTATTTAATATAGGCTTATAGACTACGTAAACGTAAAGATTTTGATTATTATTTAATTTTGCTATAGGTACCTATCGTAAAAATCACTGTTGGATTAGTTGCACAATTCACAGAAGAAATAACGAGACTCAATAAAAATAACGGCGGAATTTTTTACCTTTTTATCTTACTTTTTTTTTCTATAATTTTCTTATTCCAGTTACTACGTGAATTTTTAACTGATACATTATTATTTGATATCTGGTGTGGTTTCTCCACCAGATGTGTGAGCAGTTGTGAGTGCAGCGAGTGTAGTGAGCTCACTCAGTAGAGTGGCCTCATTCTACTATCACTTCAGATGCCACTTTTTAGGCATAGAGTTGCGGATTTTTTTGGCGAATAAAAAATAATGCATAGAAATAGTTTTGACTAAAATTGATTCAATAACCATTAGCGTTTATTCTTATTTCATGAAATCTTTACCAAACTATATTTTTTATTTTTATATGTATAGGTCCTATTCTACCACTACTCATAATAATTACATAAGGAAGAGATCGAATGATGGGTGGATGGATGCTTATTTGTCTTCCAGATTATTATTTACTATCATTATTTTATTATAGTATAATATATAGTATACATTATTGTCTTTTCACTTCACTTACTTAATTTAGACAAACGCGAAGCTGCGTCATTACGCAAAAAAAAAATATTTCAACTTGTTACAAAGTAATGAGGTTACATATTTTTTCTAAAACTGAAATAAAGTATTTAAAAAATATATAAATTAAGTGTTATATAAAGTGCAACATAAATAAGTGCTTTAGCTCCTAGTCTATTCTTGCACCTCACAATCAGCTCCGGCGCTTGACGTCCGAACTTTTGAAACTGACTTGCTCTTTTAAATTATGCAATATGCATTTCTTATTATTTTTAGTGTACTTTTTATTATTTCTTCTCTTGAATGCACTATCCATACTAATATTATAAATGCGAGAGTAACTCTTTCTGTCTGTCTGTTACTCAATCACGCCTAAACTACTGAACCAATTTTCATGAAATTTGGTATGGAGATATTTTGATACCCGAGAAAGGACATAGGCTACTTTTTATCCCAGGAAAATGTCGCAATCCCGGTAATCCCACGGGAACGGGAACTATGCGGGTTTTTCTTTGCATGCGCGGGCGAAGCCGCGGGCGGAAACCTAGTAACAGTATAATTGTAATAATCGTCTTTATTACTCGTGGTAGTTTTCTCAACACTTGAACGTAATAATAAATGATTTTCGTACCTTCATTTTATTTTAACTTCTTTTATCAATGGTCCACAAAAAAGTGCCGAAGATTACAACTATAAATAATTTGAGTTTTTTAAAGAAAAGGCCAAGATGTTATTCTTATTGATATAACATTATAAATATGAAAAAACAGATTTAATTCATGTGAAGCAGTACGTTTCACACTTATCAAATATACTGGTAATATTTTTTTTCAATCGGATTATTTATATAAATTTTAAACAATTAAAAACTTTTTTGAATTTGTATGTTGGTCTCTTTTAGAAAATAATATGAATGAGTAAAATTTATAAAATAATACTTTACCATTAAAATATCCGTATCATAAATAACACTCACTACACAATTACTAAATATGTAATAATGTTCGGCAAGTTCGTAGCCTCGTAGCGACGTAACCGCGTAGAGTACCGCGTAGCGCACCGCACGGCATGTGCGACTCGTTTCGCGGCGCAGGACGAACTAAACTCCTGACCGAGCTACGGGACTACGAGCGGCTCGCACTTTGCTCTGATTGAGTTGGAGACCTTTAAACGCAATTGTCTTAAATAAAGTAAACTTTTGTAACGATTGCCGCTTTGATTTCTAAAATGTATTTTAATACATTTAATTTTTTTTAAGTATATTTTACTAAGGAGTTTCTAAATCCCATTAAGATCCATTTATTAGTTATTTTATAATAAAATATATTTCTTTCATTCTATTAAATTACTACAAAGAAGTATACACTGCCTAACAATATAGTCTTTGCCTTGTTTGACTGTCGGAACCGAAATTAAACACGGAATACTAAACATTAATCTTATATATAATAAAACCGGCCAAGTGCGAGTCGGGCTCGCGCACAAAGGGTTCCGTAGCAGCAAATATAATAAATTACAGTTAAATCAACCTATCTCAAAAACTATAAGAGATACTTTGATCAAACCAAAAATCGTTGAAAGAGTTAATTAGCATGCATCACCTCTATTTTTTTTAGAATTTTATACCCCGTAGTTATAAAAATAGAGGGGGGGGGACATACTTTTTACGACTTTGAGAGCTGATATCTCAAAAACCGTTCACTTTAAGAAAAATGTTTTTTAGAAAACTTTATATCATTTTAAAAGACCTTTCCATTGATACCCCACACGGGTATGTACATCGAAAAAAAAAATTTCATCCCTCAGTTACATGTATGGGGGGCCCCACCCCCAATTCTTTTTTTTACTATTTAGTGTCATATTTTTGTAGCGGTTCATACAACACATATTCCCATCAAATTTCATCACTGTAGTACTTATAGTTTCCGAGTAAATCGGCTGTGACAGACGGACAGACGGACAGACGGACAGACGGACATGACGAAACTATAAGGGTTCCGTTTTTGCCATTTTGGCTACGGAACCCTAAAAATGAATCGCAAAATGTGTTGGTAAGCGCATAACTCGAGAACGGCTGAACCGATTTCGATAATTCTTTTTTTATTATATTCCTTGAAGTACGAGGATGGTTTTTATGTAGAGAAAACGTAAATATGTACCACGGGCGAAGCCGGGGCGGACCGCTAGTACTAAATAAAAATAAGATTATATTTTCAGCTCTCATTATAAATAATATTCAAAATAAAATGTAATACTTATTAAACGTTAACATTAACGAGCTACACAAACGTATAAATGTACGCAATGCCACAGCGGGGCTCAACAATTCTTTGTTTTATGTCTTTAAATTTCGCAATTGTATTTGGGATTCAAACTGATTCATATTCAAGGACTTAAAGCAGGCTGTATAGAGCTCGAGCGGAGAGATAAATTAATCTACATTTAATAAAGGCGATTGCTTTGAAATGAAACTTCGCATCTCCATTGAGGGACTAATTCGATATTCCGGCGAATCGTGAAGATAGGCCCTCTGTTAATATATTCTATGAATAATGTTATATGAAAATACTAGCTTTCCACCCGCAGCTTCGCCCGTGAAGTCAAAGAAAAACCCGCATAGTTCCCGTTCCCGTGGGATTTCCGGGATAAAACCTATCCTATTTCCCGGGGTAAAAAGTAGCCTATGTCCTTTCTCGGGTATCAAAATATCTCTATACCAAATTTCATGCAAATTGGTTCAGTAGTTAAGGCGTGATTGAGTAACAGACAGACAGACAGAGTTACTTTCGCATTTATAATATTAGTATGGATTGTTCTAATAAACAAGTGAGTTGTCTATTTTTATCTATTACCAGCGGTCCGCCCCGGCTTCACCCGTGGTACATGTTTACGTTTTCTTTTCATAAGAACCATCCTCGTACTTCAAGGAATATTATAAAAAAAGAATTATCGAAATCGATCCACCCGTTCACGCGTGATGCCGTGACCAAGGGAAATAGGGATTCATTTTTATATATAGAGATGAAAATGTATTTATTACTCTTACCAAGAGCAGGACAGCTTAATATTATCTACTTTAATCGAAGTGTATGTTTTTTTTTCATTTATATTAACCTGTTTAAATTGCCCTCATAATATAAATCTGCCCCTTTATTGCAGTAAATGGGTTTATTTCATATAAGTTTGTCCGTCCGGGCCATAAAACACATCGAGAGCGGCTCTAAATGAAAAGCAGTCGGTATCAAAGGCGGAGAGACATATTCGAAACTTAAAACCCGCGTCGGCTTCCTTTGAACTTTATCGCATTTTTCTGGGTTTATTTTTCTTTCTCTTTCTTTAGAACATTCCGGAGCAATAAATTTAATAAAACATGTTCTTCTACGTGGACTTGAAGAAAACTTAGGTTTTTGTTTCTATGTGCGTCTACTATTAATTAAAAAAATTAGAGCTTTGTTAACTCAACAATAAATACAAAGATCTTTTGTCTCTTGCTGCAATTATAGGTAAAATATAAATAATGTTTTCTTAATGTTAAGGTTATATTTCATTATTAACGCCAAAGTGAATGAGGACCGTTTATAAAATATGTATAACACAATGCTATATTTTACGTCTTGTGTTATATGTCTATGAATAAATAAATACATTTTTCGCACACACACGATGTATTAACGCTTTTAAAGTAGTAAAAATAATTGGTATATATTATGAAAGACTATCAGATTCGAAACAAACACCGGGAATTCCTTCAAATTAAAATACACATAAGCTCGAAGAAAGGGCAAATATAGCCTATTCACGATAGCAGTGAAATCTAAAGCACTCGACAAACGAGGCATATTGTAATTAAAGCAATATCTTGCCATATTTCTGCAGAAGAAATAAATAAACAGAATACAATGGAACGTTAATAACGACACGACGACTCGAGCCCAGATAATATTGTCTTATAATTGACACTCGAAATGAGGACCTTCAAGCGACTCCGCATAACTCAATGTAAACTTATTTATTTGGTTTTGTTTTCAATCTATCTTGAATCTTGCTTCTGGAGGCTATAGTCTCGAAGTATTAAATGTTTTATTGTAGTGCATGTCTTTAATTAAGTCAAAATGAGCAGGTATACATCGTATTTTGTCGATTTCTCGAACCTCTTTATAACTAATCCTAATCTTTATAACTAATACAAACCTAAAAAAAAACTGGACAACATACAATTGTAACTCTTAAAACAAGGAGAACAATTCATTCAATTTTCCCGCTTTTAACAAGTTGCCAAATGAAAAGGTCCAACTAATTCAGCATTACGTATCATTGTTTTTTTTTCTTATTCTTTTTAAAAGGAAACTGGACTTGAATTAAGGAGTCTTCACGGGGACAGAGGCTCGGCTGCGAGCGACGGGCGGCTGCAGGGCGGCGTGCGGGGCGCGCGGGGCGCGGGGCCGGGCGCGGAGACGACGTCCTCCGAGCGTGAAGATACCTTGATGAAAAGAAAATGAAACCTGCACCGGCGTGATGTAACACTGCCAAGTACAGAGCATTCAATCTGCAGACAGATCCTAGTGACACGGTATGAGATATGTACTTATAAAAAATTATTGTAGTAATTATTCAAATCAGTATATATCGCATAAATCAATATAATTGTGTTGAAGGAAAAGAAAAATACGATGCAATTATTTTAATTAACAAGAATTCGTGATAATAAATATTAAGAATTTTTTGTGGCACACCAAAGAAATGGTTTTCTTGACTATTAAACATATTATGCCATCTTTAAAGAGCGTACATATTTTTATGATGTGCTATCGTTAGCCTGTTTCAGAAGCTTGTAAGTATCATTTTTCAGTATTGCATTCAAGTGGTGCTACTCTATCCACTAGTGATCTGTGTAGCTGAAGCAGACGAGATTGCACGGCATTGTGTGTCGTCGCGGGAACGGCGCGGCGCGGGGCGCGAGGCGTGGGGCGAGGGGAGGGGGATCGGGCCGCGGGGACGAGGAATGATACAAGAATTAAAAGACATGCATTTTGTGCAACACTTAATTGTGGACTGTACACTGACGAGCGACGTGACGGGACTCAAATTAATTTCTTTCTGCGTGAACAAGTACGGACAGCAACGCGATGGCAATATATTTAATGAAATGGTGTGGACTTAATGAACAGGATCGCGCTTAACAGGCGTAACAACGTTTTTAATTATGTCTCCCATCGCGATCGTTGTACGTAGCATTAAGTCCTAAGAGCTCTTAGTTAACATTAGTTAATTGGATGTGATGTGAGGGATACGGATAATTGCCGATGGCTGTTCAATTTATTGGATTCGAAACAATGAAACATAATATATTTTCGATTATTTAAATTAACCAACATTAAAAATATAAAAGCTTTATCGTGTGTCTTTAAGTTTGAATGCAATGTAGTTAAGATTAAAAACGTACCTATTGACACCTACCTAAGTATTTTTCAACACTAGAAAGTTATATTTTTTCATGAAAAATGCCATATTATCCCGGGTCGCCTTGGGCGAATTTATCGAAGTAAGTATAAATATATTTGGTTTCAATAAATCCAGCAGAGTGTTATATCAACGGTACTCGAAGCATCTTACAACACAAAGAGGTGTCCGTAATGAAACCCCGGAGTCCGGGAGCGATGTTACTCACTCATTTTAAACCGTTCAACTTCGTTCAATCTAAATGAAAACTTTTACGCATCGTGTTTTTATTTCATATTTTTGAAGTGAAAACTTCTTTAGCGGCGTTGGGTGTAAAATCTTAAACTCGCGTCAGGACACGTGGCCTGATCGAAAAAGCGTAAGATATGCTGCCGCTGATTTTTTGTAGATAATGGTGTGTTCTAAAAAAATGTAGTATATCATTTTGTTCTATCATCAATAGTTTTCGCAGCGCACGCGATGTAAGGTAGTTTTTTGATATTTTTTTCACACCTTGGATTACGTTATCGTAATTTTAGTAAGGATGCCTATTTTTTTTGAAAATGAAATATAGCCTATGTCACTCAGAAATGATGTAGCTTTCCAACAGTGAAAGAATTTTTCAAATCTGCCAAGTAGTTTCGGAGCCTATTCAATTCATACAAACAAACAAACAAACAAAAAATCAAACCTTTCCTCTTTATAATATTTGTATAGATGTATAGATGTATAGATTAAAATTTCTAATCAATACGTGATTTGAGAGGTTTAGAGATGAATAATCTCTGGGGTGTTTAGAATACACTTAGAATGTATATAAAATAAAATGTTGAAACACCGCTACTTAAAAAATAAAATTTGATTATATTCAAATAATGTTATTACACGATTACGTTTTTTGTAAATGAACATAAGAATATTCAATAAAGGAGAATGGCAAACTCCCATAGGACTCTGGGCCTGATCGTTACACTGATGATTTATAAAGGATTAAATAGATAAAAATATACAGATTCTATGAATATCTTATATATAAAATTCTCGTGTCACAATGTTAGTCTGCATACTCCTCCGAAACGGGTGGACCGATTCTCATGAAATTTTCTGTGCATATCGGGTAAGTCTGAGAATCGGCCAACATCTATTTTTCATATGTACCACGGGCGAAGCCGGGGCGGACCGCTAGTAATAATTATAGATCTGTTCTATGGGATAGCAGAGATATTGGGGTGTAAAGTAACAAAAATAAAAGTTAGTTTGCTTGAGTTAAATGAATAGCACTGCCTTTTTCTAGGTCCAAGTAAGTTTATTTTCTTTCTCGTGTCACAATGTTAGTCTGCATACTCCTCCGAAACGGGTGGACCGATTCTCATGAAATTTTCTGTACATATCGGGTAAGTCTGAGAATCGGCCAACATCTATTTTTCATATGTACCACGGGCGAAGCCGGGGCGGACCGCTAGTAATAATTATAGATCTGTTCTATGGGATAGCAGAGATATTGGGGTGTAAAGTAACAAAAATAAAAGTTAGTTTGCTTGAGTTAAATGAATAGCACTGCCTTTTTCTAGGTCCAAGTAAGTTTATTTTCTATCTACATTGTCTAGCTAAAAAAAGGGAACAGTAGAACAGTCAGGTAATAGAAATATTGGATCCAACCATTGAGATAATATTACTAGAGATAAAATACGATAACATGGCGCGCCCCTCCAAATTACTGTTTCAATGTGTGTAGTGACATCCTTACGAAGGAGTTTGTATGTAGTTGTACGTATTCGTCTTTAGTACTTTACGTCCAGATTTGTTGGTCAACTAATCATAAGTTGCCGAGCGCCCAAGACAACGCACGTGTCGTTTTCATAGAATACGTCAGTGCAGCGCCATTACTAATAATAATGAGCGATTAGAGCGTGACTAGTCGAGCAACAAATCCGTGGATTTGTTTTTGTTTGACGGCCGTCTCATTACGCACACATGCGTTGTGAATCCAATGGTGCATTGTAAATACTTTCACAAATACTTTCAAACGTTTTGAATTTTGGAGGGGCGCGCCATGTTATCGTAGTTTATCTCTACGTATGTATATCTCAATGGATCCAACACATATTATTCAACACACATTTTAACTTACCAAAACATCAACAATCACTAGGTAGGTACATTTTTTATATCTTCATAAATGGATGAATCAGGATTCGCTTTCATAATAAGACTAATCAATTCAAATAATATCTTTAGAGTAAAAATAGACGATTAAGGCAATTTTGAATATAACGTTACCAACGTTACTAAAACTTCACTCAAAAGTCAAACAACAAACATAACAAATCACTCATCACTGACACAAGTATAATTAATAATTTGACATTTATTAATGGCCAGCTACCTAAATAAAAATGTTATAATTAGTTGATTAAGTAAAACTTTTTCGTATGTTTTTATTTTATAGAATGACCTAAATAAATTAAGATTTGTGTTAAAAAAAAGTTAAGTTTTGCTTCTGATTTTTATACCATTTGAATTCAATAAAACTCAAAATGAAAAATAAACATTCATTCATATTAATCTATATATTTGACTATTTTACTCCTGACAACACTGACATCTCTGCTTGATAAGACCGGTAGTGAACGATTTATCTTTTTTTTTCAAAGATTTGTTTTCCAATAGAATCAGAAGTCAATATTTTACAAATAATTATTAAAATTAACAGAATGAATTTTAAATATATTATGATTTCTGTAACAATTAGGCGCAGTTTCGCCATTCTCCTTTATTAAATGAATTTTACTTTTACATGTATAATTGTATAGGCTTCACGTCAGAGCGCCACTCAGCGCACCGTGCGTCGCTCGTCGCGGAGCCGCGGCGGAACGCTGGCGGGCACAGAGACGCGCCGGTGTATCCATACACCTCGATGGAATTACATTTCTTTACAATTGCGTTACATAACAATAGACAACGCGAGCATTTCTGAATAAATTAATTCGCGGAATATGTCTAGAATTTTCCTGAATACCTATTGTATTGTGATAAAGGAATTAAATAAAAACTCTTACGAATGTACAAATAAACGAGTTATAACATTTTATGAAAAGAATAAACTAAGAATAAGGAAAAATCATACAAATAAACACATAATAAATGAAACCTAGTACAACTTCGTAATAAGTATTCATTGCTATTTCGTCCTTATTCCGGCTACCACCCTATATAGTA
The DNA here is from genome assembly GCF_061535455.1 of Colias philodice. NCBI lineage: Eukaryota > Metazoa > Arthropoda > Insecta > Lepidoptera > Pieridae > Colias > Colias philodice. The sequence goes on along the minus strand of NC_143091.1, from coordinate 13,429,844 downwards.
TAAGTCTGACATAACCGAGTTTATAGCCTATCTTTTAGTACATTGTGCTGTGTTTTACAAGTTTTAGAAGCAATTTTCAATCTAAATTTGAGATAATAGCAATGAGAGTAATACGAGAAGTAGAAAAAGTTGAGCAAATTAATAATTTCATTACCTACGTACCTATTGAAATGGAAAATTTTGTATGAAATGTCAAAATATACGAAATTATGAAAAACCCTTTTGATATTTATAATGATTTATTTATTTACAACATGCGCCAAACCATACATACATAAAACTTATTTCTAAACAGCTTATCACAATAATATAAACTTTCGTTAAAAATATAAATCTTCTAAGCCTGGAGTTGTATGTTTTAAGGTTTTGAGTACCAGTTATTTGGCAACTCTCTATCTCAAGGTGGGTTTATCTTCTGTTCTCCAGATATTGGATAGCGTTCTCTTTCATTTGCTTGCATATTTAATGATACATATATTTAAATTATTTCCAATAAATATTTAAAAATAAATAAACATAACATCGTATGATGAAACTTCACAACAAATTCGACGAAGTCAAACGAGCGTCAAAATGACAGCACCAAGGCTTAACTGTAGACAATTTCAATGTTTTTCATAATTTGGTGAATGAATTGCTACGTTGCCGCTTCGCGCCTATTATATAGCGTAAGCATAGTTACATCGACGTTCCAAACGTTCTAGACGTTCCAAATTTATTTGTAAGAAATTATGACATCCTTATTCTTTATTTATTCTTATCATTGCTATTCATTGCATAAGGTTTGAATAAGCAAGTTTTTATTTGTACGGCTGTTAGTAATTGATAAGTTTTTACTTTGTTTTTAATAACGTTAATGGCTACTGATTAGTGTTTTAATTAGTATATCTCAATAAAAGTAAATTGATTTTTGACTTGTCGATACTTTTATAGAAGGTATATGTGGTATTGCACGCCTCATAAGCGAAGCGTTGAGGTGGGTACTACTGTCACTTCGCGCAAAACATCTGATTTTTCAAACTTAAAATGTCTTTAAGTATCATACATTGCACTTGTAAGATAATACATACACACACATATTAAGAAAAACACTATTATTAACATTCATGATATTTTTGATGTCATTTTTGTTATTTAAACTAGTTAAAAAACAGTTTAAAAAAGTTCTGTCTTGGACGTCCGTGTGTCTGTATGTGCGGAGGATTTTCTTGTTAACACGATAGCGACCGAAATACTTTACTAATCGAGTCTTTTTTTTTCTCTTACGCTTGAGTATGCTCAGGAATAGAACCCTTTCATTTTTCAGGGTCTGATTCGATGTGGTTTAATTGTTATTAAATAAACAAAAATAATAATTAAAAATAATTATTAAAAAAAAATTATGAGGCGTGCACTTTTGGATTTTCCAAATTATTTACTAATGTTCCTATATTGTTATACTCCGGTTTCATAACAATTTTTAGATTGACAATTTGACATTAATATCGATATTCAAAAGATTTCATGCAAACTGTTCCCTTTTTTACGTCCGCACTTCTACTACTAATCTGACTACAGAACTATAGATATTAAACATGGGTGGTACGTTATTCCCATCATCAGCGCATAACTATGTGCAGTGGAGATTATTGGCAGCCGACAGCTATATGATATCACGGGCAGCTAATTAACGATTCATGGTATTGTTGACCCGCGGCCGGCTGCAGACCTGATTAGATCGCAATAACGAGATTATCGCCCGCCTCGAGCCGAGGCGCTGATGCTCTTGTAATGTAAATAAGACGTTGCTTGGCTGCACGTAGGGCATTGTTCTTGGAGGAGCCTCTCTGTTGCCGGGCTCCTATGAATGTAAGCAATCTTGTGAGCATGCAATTTTGTAACTCGCCCTTTGCTACACAATACTATCTCAAATCCCATTTTCTAAAAGTGAGACAGCCGCTTCGCTTATTTTCTATGCAAATAACAATTGCGTTGAGTAAATAAAAAATAGGTATGTTACAAATAAATTCTTTATTCAGACTTAACAGAGATATTTTACTTTGAAAATGAAATATAATATCACCACGTGAATGTAGCTCGTAGTGCGGGTGTAGCCGCAAGTCGTATCTACGGCGCTACGGTCGTAGCTGCGGTGCGACATCCGTAGCTTCGGTCCCTTAGCAATAAATACAGGTTCTACGTGGGAAGGTACGATTAATGCTACAGTATGTTATTGGAAAAGGGGTATGTACATGAATAGTGTTTGTTTTAAAATTCACTGGACTTTTTTAAGTTAAAAATAATTACACCTGCAGATAAATAATACGCATAATTGCAATAATTTATTTTATAAGATATCCAAATAATAATCAACCGAACTATTAAAAATATATTATTATGTCAACTTTTAGACCAATAACAGAAGCAACGTTCCAAAATTAGAAACATTAGATTCCAGAAGATAGCAAAACTAAATAAGAAACAAAAGTTAGTACTGGTTCCCAATTAATGAGGTCATTAATGGCCGCGCCGCCGTAATGGGCGCTATATCACCGGCCGGAGCCCGCACAAAGGCTTTTCTTTCCAAATATATCCGTTAATTAAATCATAAATTACGTTCACATAATTGCATATGATGTTTACTGTTTTGCTTCGAATGTGTGTTGTTAGTGTTCGTTTACTCCAGAGGTAGACAAACGAGTACTTACTTAATTGAATATTAATGAAATTGATCTGCATTACAATAGTTTGTGTTCTGTGTAGAAATAAGGTTTTTTATTGCGAGTGCGAGTGCGAGTGCGAGTTGAAACAATTACTCAACAGACAAGACAGACTCTTAAATGTATGCAGTTAGTTAATACCCAGTTTCAATTTGCAGCATGTCATAAGCGGATATGAAAATGAATATTACGTTTCCATATTCAGTTTATACAATAAACATGAACACATTTCAGAACACATGAAAAGCGCCAGAGCGTCAGGAAACATGATAGTATTTGTAAGTTTAGAGGATAATAGAGTTTCCCCCCTCGTATGGCGTACTGTGAGCGTACTGCGGCCGTACTCCACGTTTGCATTCATACTTCCCCAACTTGCTCGCGAGAGAAAACAACTTAATATGCGATGTGTGACAACAACACATCTCCTAGTTAAGGCTTTTAAACGTAATGCTGGCGTTTAATTTCTAAATTGTAGCTGTGAGACATACATACCAGTTATAACAATCTGGTAGCATATTAGATATGTGCGAAGTTAATTACATAGAGAGAGCTCTACGTAGAGCTTCTATCAAATAAATTTGTTTTTATTTCGCTTGTTTGAAGTTAAAAGTTCACCAAGTATTTTTGTATCTATATAAGTTATAAATACTACTAAACAGAAAGAAAAAAATAACATTTAGTAATGGTAATAATCCTTGATTTAAGTTCAATTTAATTATTCATTTAATTGTTTAGGTTCTGAAAGTAACAATGTCTAATCTAAGAAACTGTCGTGAATATTGTTAGAAAAATATACACTACGTACTAGCAATTCTAAGAGCGTATACGCATTATGCGGGCAGCCGCATTGCGGGTAGCCGTCCGGCTGACCGCAAGCACAATTATGTACGTAATATTCATTTCTATGCGCACTGCGATGCGGCTACCGCAGACCGCACAGTGCGCATAGAAATGAATATTACGTACATAATTATGCTTGCGGTCAGCCGGACGGCTAACCGCAATGCGGCTACCCGCATAGTGCGTATAGGCTCTAACAAGAGTAGTTTTTTCTATTTTACTGGTGACATGCATTGTGTCCGCGTGACGGAGACGTTTCTAGCGACGTGGAAGTGATGCGCTTTGTCGCGATGTGACGCGAGTGCGGGGTGCGGGGTGCGGGGCGCGGGGGCGAGGGGGTGCATCTCGCGGATGGCTGGAGAGGGTAAATAGGCAAGCATAATATGTTTATTCTTCGCGGGTAAATGATATGAGAAACTCAACGGTCCATAGACACTTCGTACGTACAAAAATACTGACATTTTGTAAATTTTGCATTGCTCTTATAGTGTATTTCTAGTAGGATACGATGTTTTCTGAATTCGTACTGGCTGTTTTGGTACCTATACTATTTTATAGGCTAGAAGTTATCCTAAATTATTATTAATAGTCGTCGTTATACATATTATAGCATAAGTACAAAGAATAAGTATAATAAACAATAATTTGGAAAATCCAAAAGTGCACGCCTCATAATTTTTTTTAATAATTATTTATTAATTATTATTTTTGTTTATTTAATAACAATTAAACCACATCGAATCAGACCCTGAAAAATGAAAGGGTTCTATTCCTGAGCATACTCAAGCGTAAGAGAAAAAAATAATTTGGAAAATCCAAAAGTGCACGCCTCATAATTTTTTTTAATAATTATTTATTAATTATTATTTTTGTTTATTTAATAACAATTAAACCACATCGAATCAGACCCTGAAAAATGAAAGGGTTCTATTCCTGAGCATACTCAAGCGTAAGAGAAAAAAAAAGACTCGATTAGTAAAGTATTTCGGTCGCTATCGTGTTAACAAGAAAAAGGATCCGCACATACAGACACACGGACGTCCAAGACAGAACTTTTTTAAACTGTTTTTTAACTAGTTTAAATAACAAAAATGACATCAAAAATATCATGAACGTTAAAAATAGTGTTTTTTCTTAATATGTGTGTGTATGTATTATCTTACAAGTGCAATGTATGATACATAAAGACATTTTAAGTTTGAAAAATCAGATGTTTTGCGCGAAGTGACAGTAGTACCCACCTCAACGCTTCGCTTATGAGGCGTGCAAAAGACTCGATTAGTAAAGTATTTCGGTCGCTATCGTGTTAACAAGAAAATCCTCCGCACATAAAGACACACGGACGTCCAAGACAGAACTTTTTTAAACTGTTTTTTAACTAGGTAGTTTAAATAACAAAAATATCATGAATGTTAAAAATAGTGTTTTTTCTTAATATGTGTGTGTATGTATTATCTTACAAGTGCAATGTATGATACATAAAGACATTTTAAGTTTGAAAAATCAGATGTTTTGCGCGAAGTGACAGTAGTACCCACCTCAACGCTTCGCTTATGAGGCGTGCAATACAATATGATATTCTGTATGAAACGTAAAAAGGAAATTAGGTACCGTTTTATTGAGTAGTGCATAATTAATATGAACAAATGCTTTCCTAATAAGAATAATAAATAATGAATTTAATTTAGTGCGCGGCAGGTGGCGCTCGGCGGGCTAATAACGTGACATTAAATACCGCTTGAGACGCGGCCATAATGTCGTCTGTCTTGGGGTTTATCGTTCTTTACGAGCGTTAACATTCATTTTTTATAAACCTGTATACAACAAGATATTTTGAAGTTCTATGATACAGAATTATTTATAATTTGTTACTACGTGTCTGTTAAGTGCGTGAAGTGATAGATCTCGCTCCGTCCGTATTAGATTCCATTATATTCATCTGAATCTACTAAGTGTCTACTTATTGGAAAGAAAGTGCTATGGTGAAATTTAAGGTGAAAATAATAATTTAATCAATACCTTTCTTTGTATTTATATGTTTTTTTTTTCGGAATACTTGTAAAAGTGCTATTAAATAAGTGATCTTGTGAAATTTATTTCATTTTCAAAATGTAAGTTTGTCATTTACTTTACATTTGTAAGTTGTAATGTTTATTTCTTCAAAAATAAATCTGTTTCATAACTAAAATATTACAGAGAATCGAAATTGGAGTACATTCGAACGTTATTGTGTAAAGGAGTTTATATGCAGCGCTTAATATATGAAGCCGCCGCTGCATGTCGCGGGAGCGCGTTCCCATAATAGAATCGCTGCGAGAGCTACTTCGCTGTACAAAGCGTATTATCATGGAACATTTTGTGCTCCATTCTGTGAAAAACTTAAGTGGATTTTACTTATTACTCCATGAATGGCTAATATAGATGTTAAGGGGAATTTCTGCGATGTTTGAGCTAAATTCATTAGACGAGCTTAACGAAATACTCCCATGAACTAAATTTAATTTTTTCAACAAAATAATCTTTACTTACTTTTGCATTTTTTTAACTAAAAGTAAAAAAAGCTACTATTTGTGGAATACCACGAGGTGTGTGACACGGGGATCAAATCCTCTAGGTGCAATACTTACATCTAAGCCCGGGGACAACATGTCCTTATAAATATAAAGATTATTATTGAAGTACCGCAGTCCTTGGCTGCTCATGCGAATGGATATAGGCAAGTGTTTCAAGTGAAACCCGTATCGATGTCGTTTCGTCGTGTATCGAGGAAAGGCAATAGTTGTTAGAGACATTGTGAAGAGCATTTCCGGCCAGTAACGAGATCCTGCGAAATGTGTATAAGTATACTTATCGAAAGTAACTGCTGATATATTATTTGAATGTAATTCTTTTGAATATAGTATAAAGTATGTTTAATGTGAATATTGTCTTTTATTAGTTAACTAGTGGCCCGCCCCGGCTTCGCCCGTGGTACATATTTAGTATCCTATATCCTTCTCCTGGCTCTAAACTACCTCCCTGCTAATATTCAGCTAAATCGGTTCAGCCGTTCTTGAGTTATAAGTGGAGTAACTAACACGACTTTCTTTTATATATGTACTAGCGGTCCGCCCCGGCTTCGCCCGTGAAACATGTTTACGTTTTCTCTACATAAGAACCATCCTCGTACTTCAAGGAATATAATAAAAAAAGAATTATCGAAATCGGTTCAGCCGTTCTCGAGTTATGCGCTTACCAACACATTTTGCGATTCATTTTTATATATAAGAAGATATAGATATTATCGTATTAATTTTCAATACCGAAATTAATAAGTTTTCGGACTGTTAATATTAATATTATTTAGTGCATAAGTAAGTATTATGTCGAGTTTTTCGTACAATGCAGTTGCCTATTGAGTGAAGAGAAGGTTTAGATAATTAAATTCTACATTATACCTACATAGTATTTTAATTTTCTTTGTTTTTAATATAAGTTTAAAGATTATAAAGTTCCAAAATACTCTTAAAAATTTAAACCTTATACAAAATTAATATAGGAAAGCAAATAGAAGTAAGTAGTAATAATATAAAAAAACAGCATTTTACTTCACTAGCATAACATAGTATCTATAGAGGCCGGAGCAACGAGTACAGTACGAGTTCTCTTGACCGCATCCAACGTCGAGCAGCTCGAATTGTCGATGACCGTAGGCTTTCCGATAGGCTCGATCCTCTGTCAGTGCGAAGAGACGTTGCGTCTTTCTGTATACTGTACAGAATCTACTATGGGGAGTGCTCTGAGGAATTGTTCCACCTACTACCAGCCGCACAGTTCCACCACCGGACCACACGCCGTAAAAATTTGTTCCATCCACACCATCTGGATGGTTGGCGCTCCACCACTGTCCGCTTCACCCGCAACTTCCTTCCGCGTACGGTGAAACTGTGGAACGATTTGCCACCTGCGGTGTTTCCGAACAACTACGACATTGGGGCCTTCAAGAAAAGAGCTTATTTGTCCTTAAAAGGCCGGCAAAGCACCTGCAACACTGAAGTGTTGCAAGTGTTTATGGGCGGTGGTGACCACTTACCATCAGGTGGCCCACCTGCCCCTCTGCTTGCTCTGACATACAAAAAAAAAAAAAACATATTTTTTAGATTGCAGCGTTTTAAAAATTTCGTTCTTCACAGAGGAGTCTTTATTAAGGTACAAAATTGATTACAGTGTAAAAACTAAAAGTAGAATTTTACGAGATCTGCTATTGAGCTTAATTATGTTATAGTAAAAGCGATTAACTGGTGAATTATCGGCTATACGATAACGTAATTAATATTAAGTTTACTACTGATAGAAAGAGTCTTTTAAGGGATTATGTGTAATCCCCGCGCGTAGTTAAAGCGTATTAATATAATCGTTAGGCGCGGGTCAAACACAAGCGGCGCGGGCGCGGGCGTGCCATAAGCGCACCTCTTGAATCTGTTTTGCACCACGTCCTTCATAAACATTTTGTATGAAAGAATTTTGGACAGGCGTCGAGACGGCACGCCACGGTTGTGCCACGGTTGCGCCACCTTTCCAAAATTATTTCATACAAAATGCCAATAGCGCGCCCGATGCACGCCGACAGCGCGCCCGATGTGCGCCGGAAGCGCGCCCGCAGTGCGCCCGATGCGCGCCGCGCCGCTTGTATATGTCCCGCGCCTTACAGTGAGTATAATATCTCGTTAAACACGTATTAATTTGTAAGGGCTACACTAGTTCCGCTCTTTGCGTGTATATTAATGATATTATTCCACTTCACTGCCTGTACAAACGTACCAAGTAATGTGCTACAGGTGAAATTATTTACGCAAATACGAACCAAATTATAAGCGCCTTAAGAGCGAGACTGCTTTGAAGTTGTTTTCACGAATTACGCGGCATGCGTCGTGTGTTGCTAACGGTAATTTGAGCTGGGTGTTGTCAGTCATGTGTTTGGTGTTTCTTTTGTTTTACTAAGGGTTCATACGCACTATGCGGGTAGCCGCATTGCGGGTAGCCGTCCGGCTGACCGCAGGATGCGGTTGCGAATGCGGCCAGCCGGATTGCGGGCAGCCGCATTCAAAACCGCAACGTGCGGTTGAAGAACCGTTGCGATTTGCGGTTATGTCAACCCATTTCAAAGATGGAAATGGAAGAAGTTGCAGCTATTTACTACATTTACACACGTTACGTAAAGAAGAAAAGCAAAGGAAGAAGTACTGGGTGCATCCTTATTTGCAAAAACGAGACGAGAGCAAGCATTTTGCAACCACGTTCACACACTCACTCAATGGCGGGCAGCCGCAGACTGAACCGCACAGTGCGTATAGCAACCGTCCGGCTGGCCGTCACTCGGGCCGCAGCTTTCCGAGCAACCGGAGCGGTCTGCGGGTAGCCGCATCGCAGTGCGCATAGAAATGAATATTACGTACATAATTGTGCTTGCGGTCAGCCGGACGGCTACCCGCATAGTGCGTATGAACCCTAACAATATGTATGTCTTTCGTCGATATTATGTATCTCTTGACGAAACTTTGAGATTGGGTTACATGATGTATTATCGACGTAAAATTAATTTACTAAGACTTTGTTGAATTTGTATAAATATCAAATTCGATCTCCTCGCTGAATAAATTTCATATTTTATAATCCAAGATTCGAGTTTCGTTCTTGATATAGTTATAAATACTGATGATATTCAATATCATGTGAAACAAAATTGAAACGGGAACAGATCGTCTCTATGAAATAAATTACGTAGAAATGAACTTAACATTTTTTATCTTTAATGAGAAACGAACAAATTGTTTATTCTGTCGTAATTTATCAAAGTATCTTCTCGTCTTGACTCAAGTCAAATGTTTATTCTACCTGTGCTTTCATTTAACTTATACATCATTCTGTACTCGCAATACTCACAACATTTACTTTTGTAATTCCTGTCTTTTTAATACAACATATTTTAACAATATTTTCTAGTTCTAATTTAAATAAAACCTAATAAGTTATTGGATTATAAAGGTATTCGGAATACATCATCTGTATTTAGCGGTTTCCTTCTACATTGACTACTAGGTTACTTCCTATAACAACATCGTAGAAATCAATATAATATTGGAATATGTTACACTTACCTGGCGCTGTACACTTGAGATATCCCCGAGGCCATAGATAGTGTCAAACTCTATGGCCAAGTCATTCCGTGGCAAAAGCACACCAAATTCTTAGACGTCACTCTAGACGCACACATGTCATTTAAAGCCCACATTAAGGCAGTCCGTAAGAAAGCCAGCTATGTTCTTAGCCGGCTCTATTACCTTATAAACAGTCGCAGTAAAATGTCCCTTAGACATAAGGTGACACTTTACAAAACGGTGGTCCGTCCAATCCTCACTTATAGTAGTGTAGTTTTCGCGCATTGCGCTCCCAGCTCCATACACAAGCTCCAGACGATTCAGTCGCGGTTCATGAGAACGGCGACTGGAGCGCCCTGGTTCGCGTAACGTGGACCTACATAGGGACCTAGAACTCCCCACCATAGCCCAATGGATGAAGCAAGCGTCTAAGCGCTACTTCGACAAGGCTAAAAACCACCCCAACCCATTGGTGACAAAGGCCATCGCATACGTCGCGAATCCCGATCCCACTCGTCGTCGCAGGCGGCCGAGACACGTCTTGGACGACTCCGACGACGACATTACCAAAGCCAACGCACGGCTAGACTCGGCGATTGAAGCCCAACGTCGAACCAACCGCGACACCGCACACACCACAGCAGAAAGCGTACACCGTCTTCGCCGGCGAAGACGAGGTCCCTTGTTCCGCGTTCCCGCGCCCACCCGGGTGAGCGCCCGTCCGATTAGGGCCCTTCTGGCCTCCTCCACTCAAGCGACAGCTCAAGCCGAGGTTCGTGGTCCCCGTCAAGGGGGGACGCCCTTGTGCATGTCGCTACCAGGGTGAACCTTCAGTTCACCCCCGCGTCCGCGTTAAAATGTAGAAGCCCTTCTGGCTAACATTGAGAGACACCACACAAAAAAAAAAAAAAAAAAAAAAACTTGAGATATACATTTGTCTGCAATATCCGCTCCGTTGAGGCAATGATACAATTGAATATAATATAACTCGTGTGATTTCATTCGATGAGCTTATCATTATCAGTTAAAATCTTAATTTGAATACTAATTATTATTACTGGTATCGTGTAGCCACGGTCAACAAAATATGTGATTAACACAGATGCTGTCTGAGGATGCTTTTATTTCATCTATAATATTATACACATGTACGATTGTTAGCATGGGATTATGATCATCATCCAAAACATTTTTGTCAACGTTTTATGAATATAATAATACTGTTGTGTTTCGTACGAAGTGAAGATTAGTCTTTTGTTTATATATTTTTCATACATTAAACAATATGCCTGTAATCATATAAGCAGAAATAGCATAAAAGAAAACTTAGCCAAACTACAAACAAAAGTTGAAAAATTATCTTTCACATCCACTGAAACGTAACTGAATATTAAACAAACAAGAACTAAAATGTTTCATAATTTCATTTTTATGGCGAAAAAGCTCTCGTTTTCCGAAAAGCATAGAGTAAGCAAACCCGTGGGCCGTACAACTGTCTGCAGGAAATGAGAAAACTTGTGCGCCACAATTATTTATAGCTCGACCTTCGGCGCCATCTTGGATTTCGCACCGACATTATCATCTCCTGAACTTTGTTCATAACCCGCGTGTAATGCTTGTACAGCGATGAAATAAAACAATACAAATGATATTATGCAAATGGTGGTAATAGATGTTCCGCTTTCTATTAAGTTATTCTCTTCTTGTTATGTTTCTTTTAGAATTTGATTGTTGAAATGATGAGTTTTGCACAAATAACAGATGTGACATGTGTGTGTGAAATATATGTGTTTGTACATTATGATAGAAACAAATTTATTATCATTTAGGCTCTAAATTATAACAATTTTATTATTTAAAGTAATAAATTTTCTCTGATCACGTTAAAAACATATTACACGCTACAATGCAACATGTTCTAAAAAATGTGTAGTATATTTGTAAAATTCAAGCGAATAAATAAAGCGATACAGTCCGAACGATGCGGTCCTCCAATTATTTTCAATATAACTGCCCGCGGCTCCCGCCCGCTCCACCCGCCCCGCCCGCCCCGCTCCCCGCGCTGCCTTCTGTATACTGGATACAAGTTTTGCCGTTTCACCAACTTTTTGAGAGTTACTATACAGTATTCACTCTTCTGTTTTAAGCATATGAAATAAAAATATATTTCATGAAATAAAAATTGTTATTGCCCGAATTACGATTAAAGAAAGAGCGATCGAGCGAGCGAGCGAGCTCATTTATGTACGCCTGAATTACAAAAGCCTAATAAATTTTGTATTTATTTATAGATTCTTTATTGTTAAGTATTTTATAAAAAGGCATAGTTTAATTTTGGCCGGAAATAAGAACTTTAATAAAGATAAATATGCTATGGAAATGGGTGAAAATATGAAAAACCATTAGTTTATACAGAAAATCAATATATTATGGTCCTACTAGCTAGCTAGCTACAATTCCTCTGAGTTTCCCTGAAGAAAAAATAAACTAGTTACACTAAACCAGGTCAAGTGCAACAGATTCTCGGAAATTTTGTTTCCAGGAAGTATTTACGATATATTCTATTTCTGCTTCTGAGTACACATCGATAACTTGCCCACTTGCAATTCTAAAACTACTCTCTAAAATACTCTGGTATTTGATCGCATTGCAACTTTTTGAACTGTATCTACAAACTTATTAAAATACCTATTGTAGCGAAACAACTTTTGAATTGCGCACTTGAAATGTTTTTGCAATGGTTTGGCGAGGGTACTTCGTGTTTCAAAGAAATAATAACAATTTCCTTCTTCCATATCCATTACCACCACTTATCGATAATAATAATACTATATAGAATTGGTAACAGGATGTTGAGCCACCACCTTATCCTGTACAGGTCACCTGAAGTGTGTGGGGACTTTCAGGTATACCGTAAAGTGTCACTCGGAAGATTTTTTTCGATCTTACTCCGGTCCTGTACGGGTAAAAAAAACCGCACAGGTCTACTCCCACACGCGTGACGGTTAACCTGCGCAGGTATACCTGTACGGTGTACATGTATGACCTTTATGGCTTACATAACATGACACATATTTGTGAGATTAATATGAGATAATAATAATGATACTATAATTTATATGTATTGTTATTGCCATCTCGAGCTCGTTCCTTCATGATTATTAATGGATATATATATTTTTCATTCAATTTTTAAACAGGCTCGTGTTTTAACCAAAATAATACAATCTATGCCAGAGAGATCTTCGAATATTCACAATGATTTTCAGGAATCTGAAACAAATAGGCTAAAGTATTATCCACCATCAAATTAGAAGGGGGAAAATCTAGACACGAATAATATGCTTCGCTACAAGTAACATTAAAAGATCACGCAATGTTCTACACTCGAATTGGAGTATAGAAAAGGATAAGTACTCAAATTAGCAGCAGCTCGGTCCTCACACGCTACGTAATTGCGAGTAACGCGCTACGCCGCTACGCCGCCCCACTACGCCGCTTGCTACGGCCTACGTCGCCCGCCGACTGGAGTGCGCACTCGCATGGAGTGCACACCCACTTATTATAACCGGAACTGAAAACATGTTGAGTGTCGGATTAAAGTATGGTATGCGACTGGTTGTTGTCTGAATTCAGTTTGTTAAAAATTAAAATATAAATATTATATCTTCAGATAAGAGTAGATAAGAGTAAGAGTATTATATTGTGTAATTGTTAAGTTACTTCTTTTTTACTTATAAACTTCAAAATTTAATGTCGTAAATTTTAATTTTTTTAATAAATAATGCTAATTACTAATTAATGAAATTAATAAGATTCCATTTTCTATAAGGCCATGAAATAAAAAAAAAGCATTTATTTATTTTGCAATTGCGATTAAAGAAAAAAAAAATTTCATTAAAAATAAATGAATAGCTTAATATTTTGAAATGTTGTCAATTGAGTAAGATGTATTTTATTACTGCTATTAGACTACAGGCCCGTGTTGAAAAAATTATGGGTCATTTGACCCACCAGGTGACCTATCTAGAATGATATAAGAGCATAAAATAATAAGATTCAGCACTATGACGTCACTTGTAAGCTGTCCACCTGAGTGCAGATGAGAATTCGAAGGTTCAGGTAGAGATTTTCTCCCCTTGTCTCCATGATTTTTGTACGGCGTTGCGGAATAATTGATTAAAAGTAGTATAGAAATAGTATGACACAGATGCCGTACAAAATCAAATGACCAAATTTACCCCGGCAACTGTCGAAAAATAAAAATAAATTCCGACTTTGTGGACCACCATTTTTGTACGGCATCTGTGTCATACTATTTCTATACTGCTTTTAAGCCATTATTCCGCAACGCCGTACAAAAATCATGGAGACAAGGGGAGAAAATCTCTACCTGAACTTTCGAATTCTCATCTGCACTCAGGTGGACAGCTTACGAGTGACGTCATAGTGCTGAATCTTATTATTTTATGGTCTTATATCATTTTAGATAGGTCAGGTGGTGGGTCAAATGACCCATAATTTTTTCAACATGGGCCTGTAGTCTATATTTTGTCAAATTGGATCGATGTGCAACAGAGTACATGATAAAATACACATTCTGAAAATATTAAATTTTGGTGGAGGTAAAGTGTATGTGTTCGCATTCGTGGGCAGAAATACGGCTTGTAATCAATAAAGAATAAACAACGTGAAATGATTGCGTACATTCAACAAATAAATAAAACGGAACACGTATGTACAAAGTGAAATAAAGTTAGCTCAATTCCAAGCCTGAACGTAGCCAGGAGCACTCATCACATGGAATGTAAATTAAATAGACCCGTCCTTGGGAATAAACGATGTGAAAGTTGGATAGTGGGCAGAGACCGCACACTCCAACTTTTAATTAGCAAAAACCCAATTAGACGCCGGAACTCGAACCCGCGACCCTTGCCCACCCGCACCGAGTTGGTGTCGTAAAAAGACAATATCACGGGACCCACTCGTCGTATGGTATTCCTCCTCGATATTGTATTCGCAATCCCTTCACAATATGGAGTAAGAATACCGGGGTATTAATAAACAGGTTAAAATTTAAATGCACGTTTTAAAGACATTTCCGTGGAAACAAATTGTGACGTTCATTGTTTTCATTGTTATGGAGAAAAGTATCCGGTGATACCTTCCTCCATAACATCCATCAACCTAACTTAATATATAACAATATGTTATGTCACAACTGTCATAACCATGAAAACATACTCTCGTGAATATAAAATCGTTACTACGGGAAATATTCTAGTTTATGTCGTTAAAAAGTGAAAAAAGTGGAAAAGACAACCTGAAGTACATGTGTGATTGTTATCCAGTGAAAGTGTTGTGTTTTTCGTAAAAAAAACTAGTGCTAAAACTTTATAGTGACACTTTTAACTGTTTGCAATCTACAGACTACCCTCAATATTACACCTAACATTTTTATTGTCAAGTGAAAATGACATGACATTGACATGTTATGACAATCCATAGACAATATTCTCTGTGTTGCCACTATTTAAATTAATAATAATAGAAGATAAATTTCATTAACTTTTAAAAATATTTCTAAGAATAATAAATATAAAAAAAAAAAAAATAAAAAAAAAATTAAGTTGAAGTAAGCCTTCATGACCGGAATGGGAGTAACCCGGTTGTGTGACCTGTATATTTGCCCTACTCGTGGGAACTAAAATGGAATCATCTAATCAATCATCTATCCTAACCCAAACCAATCAAAAAAGGCTTACACAACAAATTTTTCACCCTAGTCTCTTCAATAGACCAAGATCGCAATCCCTCACTGATTGCAGCCAAAACATTACTGATATAACTAACGACAATGAAAACCCGGATAATTCTAAGTGGACTGAAATTCAAAATCGCAAGAGACAAAGAAATAGTCCCGAAGCAGATAGAAGCCAAAAACAGTCTAAAATCAGCACATACTGGCTAAGCCAGCCGACACCCACACACAATTCCTTCTCTATGCTCGATAACGATGTAGAAAAAGAGGACCATCAACCCCAGCCAACAGAAAGGATACCAAAACCTCCACCTATATTCATCGACAAAGTGAATAATATTCGTCCCTTAATAAAATTGCTGGACGAAACCGTGAAAGATCTTTTTGAAATTAAAGTATTACCCAAGGATCAGGTAAAAATTCAACCAGCAACAACAGACGCGTACAGGATCATTGTCAATGAACTAGATGCTAAGGGCACAGAATATTTTACTTACAAACCCAAACAAGAACGGAACTTTAAAGTCATACTTAAGAACATACATCCATCAACTGATACTGATGATATTAAAGAAGCATTGGCAAAGCTGGGGCACATCACCACTAATATCTGGAATATCAAACAAGCATTGACCAAAACCCCGTTGCATATGTTTGTAGTCGAACTCCAACCTAGCTCAAATAATAAAGATATTTATAAAATTAAAAACCTGCTATATTGTCGCGTAAAGTTTGAACCACCAAAACCAAAACGGACTATACCTCAGTGTGCCAATTGTCTTGATTACGGACACACAAAAGCCTATTGTCGTCGTTGTCCAAGATGCATTAAATGCGCCGGAAATCATGCATCGTCCACATGTGCGCGTAAAGATCGATCGGATGACGTCAAATGCGCTTTATGCGATGGAAATCACCCTGCGAACTATAAAGGCTGCTCTGTCTTCAAGGAGCTTCAGAAAAAGAAATACCCTGCTCTTCGAGTCAGAGCTCCTCAACAAGATCTGAACATCCCTACTTCTAATCAAGTCCAACATCCAATTCAGCCATATGCTGACGTCGTTCGCAACGGTCTAAATAAGAAACCACAAAACCAAAGGCTTTACAAACCTCAGCATGTAACAGTTGCAACTCACGCTCCTCCGCTACAGGATCCTAATCTGCCTAAAACTCAAACCCAACAAACTGGAAAGTCCAATGAAACCAATAATGACATTAAAGAACTCTTGGATATGCTTAAACAAATGATGCAACAATTGAACAACATGACAAGCCTTTTGCTA
Source organism: Colias philodice (assembly GCF_061535455.1). Classification (NCBI taxonomy): domain Eukaryota; kingdom Metazoa; phylum Arthropoda; class Insecta; order Lepidoptera; family Pieridae; genus Colias; species Colias philodice. Next base: position 13,413,124 of record NC_143091.1, on the reverse strand, counting down.
AGTGTAATATCCGACTGGCGATCGCAAACGACAAATCAAGGCAGTTGCGAGGATTTTATTCAGGCGGGAGGCAGGCGGCCCACCGTGCCCCCCCGCAACTAAGTATATTTAAACCCATAATCCTCGGCTTGTGGAATGCAAATGGGCTGTCAAATCATACTCAAGAACTAATATATTTTTTGCAAACTCATCAAATTGATTTTATGCTTATTTCTGAAACGCATTTTACCGTCAAATCCCACTTCCAAGTGCCAAGGTACAAATTATATCACACTAACCACCCTGATGGCGGAGCTCATGCAGGTTCTGCAATACTGGTCAGGGACAATGTCAAACACTACGTCCACAATCCAATAAGCACTAATGAAATTCAAGCCACTACCATCTCTATTGAGAGTGCAAGTGGCCCAATACTGGTCTCAGCGCTTTACATACCCCCAAAGCACAACCTAAAAGCTGAGCAATATATGTCTTTCTTCAATCAACTCGGCAATAGATTCATTGCAGCGGGGGACTATAACGCCAAACATACTGACTGGGGCGCAAGAACCACTACTACGAAGGGTCGGGAACTAAAGAAAGCTGTCGAGCAACTTAACCTATGCGTTACATCTACTGGAAAACCGACATATTGGCCTTCCGATCCAAAGAAGAATCCTGACCTGGTTGATTTTTTCGTAACGAAAGGTCTTCCCATCTCTTCCCTACATTGCAAATCTACATACGAACTATCGTCTGATCACACACCTGTCATAGCCGTACTGTATAATGAGCCTGTGGAAGTAACAAAACTTTGCAGGATTCATTCTCGAAGAACTAACTGGGAATACTTTCGAGAAATTATAGTCAGCACAATAGATAAACATATACCCTTGAAATCAGATGACGATATAACCACAGCTGTTGAGAGATTTAACAATTGCATTCAAACTGCTGCCTGGAAAGCTACGCCCCAACACAGAGATATTAAGATCATACCCATGTATCCACAAATAGCAACCGAACTAATACTTAAAAAGAGACAGGCAAGAAAACAGTGGCATACCTCTAGACATCCAGAAGATAAGAAAAAATTTAACAAACTAGCGAAGAAAGTTAAGAACACTCTAGAAGACATCAGGAACATAGAAATAGAGAATCGCTTGCACAGCCTAGATGCCACCTCTGCAACAGATTACTCTTTGTGGAAGACAACTAAATCTTTAAAAAGCCCAATATCTTTCCAATCACCACTTCGACGGGATGATGGCACGTGGGCCAAAAGTGACGCTGAAAAATCAATCTTGTTTGCTCAGCATCTTTCGCGAGTGTTCACGCCGAACTCTGCTGACGGCTCTAGCAAGATATCTGAAGTAACAGAAGCTCTATCGACACCGCATCAGCTTTCACCTCCCATAAAAAAGTTCACGGCAAGTGAAGTTCGTTCCACAATCAATAATCTTAGCTTGAACAAAGCTCCTGGTTATGACTTAATAACAACTAAAGCCATGAAGGAACTTCCTTCCGTAGCCATTGACTTACTAACTGCTATATATAACGCTATACTGCGAAGAGAATACATACCTTCTCAGTGGAAAGTGGCTGAAATCATACTCATTCCCAAACCAGGAAAGGCTCCAGAAAACGTTTCCTCCTACCGCCCCATAAGTCTACTACCTGTTGCCTCAAAGATCTTGGAAATTCTCATTCTGAAACGCCTGGCTCCACTGCTAGCCAAATCTGATTTAATACCGACCCATCAATTTGGCTTCCGCAAAGGTCACGGCACGATTGAACAAGTCCATCGTTTGGTCGAGATGATTAATAACGCATACGAACACAAAAAATATTGTTCAGCAGCTTTTTTGGACATTTCGCAGGCATTCGATCGTGTATGGCATGAGGGCCTTCTTTATAAAATATTCCAAGCTTTACCTATAAACTTCTACCTAATCATTAAGTCATATCTCCAACAACGACACTTCTATGTTAAGCATGGAGACGACAGAACAAATCTCTACGAAATTAAGGCTGGTGTTCCGCAGGGCAGCGTAATGGGTCCTGTATTATATCTAATATACACTTATGACTTACCGACTAAAGAAGATGTTCTCGTTGGGACATTTGCTGACGATACTGCTCTCATCGCAATGCATGAGGATCCTGTATCTGCCTCGAAAATGTTACAGCAAAGCTTAAATGATGTCTCAGTGTGGCTGAAAGACTGGAGAATAAAAGCCAACGAAACGAAGTCGGTGCAAGTGACATTTACCCTCAGACGCGATACTTGTCCACCCGTTCAACTTAACGGAATAACAATTCCCCAGTCAGAAGATGTGCGTTACTTGGGTATATACTTGGACAGACGTCTTACATGGAAGAAACATATATTCACAAAAAGGAAAGCTCTTAGTGTACAGTTTCGCAAATTGTACTGGCTCTTGGCGCGTAACTCTGGCCTTTCACTGAACAACAAACTTCTTTTGTACAAGTCTATCCTCAAACCAATTTGGTCATATGGAGTTGAACTTTGGGGTACTGCAGCTCACTCTAATCTGGAAATTATACAACGTTTCCAGTCAAAAATACTTCGTATCATATCTCGAGCTCCGTGGTTCATTAGCAATTGTCATCTTCACCGTGACTTGTTTATTCCAACTGTTAAAGAGGAAATTCTCAAGAAACTTAAGACATATAAAAGCCGTATAAAAAATCACCCCAACATACTTGTCTGGAACATGATGGAGCCCACTCGCACTTTTAAGCGCATAAAACGGAGAGCTCCACAAGACCTCCTTCAACCGTAGAATCAGACTCACCATGATCATAGAAAATATTATATGGAGACGCCACTGGGCGTTTGCCATGCATGCCAACATTAAAACTTTTAACCACCAGCTTAATGCTTAATAAAGCAGATTGCAGGTTTAGAGGAGATTAAAAAAAAAAAAAAAAAAAAAAAAAAAAAATATATAACAAAAATACTACTAAAAATTTATATTATTTACCAATGATCTATCTTTTCTTAGAGATATTTTCTTAAATCGCAAAGAATAAAATTACAAAGCGATTTTAGCAACGAAAATAAGTAAAGCAGAAGTCATCAAGTCAAAAGTTTATTAATTTTCCAACACCGTTTAAAAAGGAGACTCTATAATGTAAAAGAAACTCGTAGATTTAAGGCCAAATTTAATTTGGCCGCGACGCCATCGGAGGCCGTAATAAGACCTCCTGCCTTCTCGCTTCCTGAGTGCGTTTATATGTGCGATCCGATATAATATCGTAAGGCAGCTTGACCAGAAAAATATAAAATGAAGATGAAAATTTATGAGAAGTTATTTTGCAAGAACCACAGGACAGCTGTTCTTTGACATAATTGTTAACACTTATATGCAGATAATATTATTATATATACATATTATCACTACATAGTATAAAACAAAGTCGCTTTCTCTGTCCCTATGTTTAGGGACCCTATGTATGCTTAAATCTTTAAAACTACGCAACGGATTTTGATGCGGTTTTTTTTAATAGATAGAGTGATTCAAGAGGAAGGTTTTAGTATATAATTTATTATGTTTTTATTACAAATTTTTATTACAAAGCGGGCGAAGCCGCGGGCGGAAAGCTAGTAATGTATAAATTTATTTATTATAAACTAGCGGTCCGCCCCGGCTTCGCCCGTGGTACATATTTCATATTTCGTGGTACATATTTTAAACCATCCTCGTACTTCAAGGAATATAATAAAAAAAGAATTATCGAAATCGGTTCAGCCGTTCTCGAGTTATGCGCTTACATTACATTACATTACATTACATTTTGCGAATCATTTTTATATATAAGATAAATAAATGTTTGAATTTAAGAGGGCATCGGTCAATTGTTTTTATCACCGAATACAAAACGTACTGATTTAATTCCTGTAGAAATTGCTATATATTTTAACTTAATAAAAAAAAAGTGGAAACAGTTAATATTCATATTGTATTGTAATTTCTTATTAATTTCAATTATGTCCGGTCCCAGACAATATGTTTAAACTAAAAAATAAAACTAATCAGAAATATTAAAATGATGACATAATAATATCGTCCACATACCGAATGGTATGGATCGGCTCCGACACATAGAGGCCGGAGACAGCTAATTAACTAGAACATTCCTCTCGACAGGCAATTTGTTTTGTTTAATTGGATATTAAATTAATTTGCAAGTTATCATTGTTGTCTCTCGTCATATTCACTTTGAGTCGTGAACCCGCTCTAGTCATGTCTGGCTGAAATGGATATTGTGGTTTGTAGTCATTTATTGTGGCTCCTTGCTCATTGTTGGATACCTTAACAGTAACTTGTGCATACTCAACAGACATTTAGGAGGAAGTTTAATGCTTCAATTATTTATTTGCAGTTAACACTTACTATTAACATGAAGAGGAATAAATGGAATTGCTTGGGACGAGGGTGAGCAATAATTTCCAAAAGGTATCAAGCGTTAAACAGTTTGATAATAAGTCATTGGACCTTTTTGGCCGGTATAGATATATAAGAATAAGAATTAGCAAGGAAGGCCAATCGCACAGTCACACGCAGGACAAGAGGAAGTCTCATAAATCTGTCTCGACGCAATAACTCCAAGCCAGCCTCGCTCCACTTCGCTCGAGAGCCGCACTGGAGTCAGACTAAAAGCTAGATCGCTAAGTATTTGCTTTCTAAACATTGGCAGTAAATCTCCAATATTATTTAAAGAGTTTTCTATTGAATTGAGTTTTGTGAAATAAAAGTGAAGACAAAATCTATTTTGACGTATTCAAAAAATATTATTAAACATGTCACAACATTTTGAGTAAGTATTGTTTTATAGACCGGGAGATATTGACACAAAATTTAGAGTCATTTGTAACAGGATGGCGGTTCTACAGGGTTCTTAGTACGCAATGACAAAAATAAAAATGATGGTGTGAACGCTGGTACTGGCGGCTTAGTCGCGTGGGCGTTAGTCGAACTCGTCGGAAAATAGCGAAAGTCAAACGATTTGTAACAGTATGGCACTTATTTTTCCTGTAAGTTTGAGGATCAACGAATATAAATACAAAATTTCAAAGATCTAGGTGTTGGAAATCTTCACTTATACAGGGTGTCCCACTGTTGGTATACTAAGCTCAAAGGAGGTTATAGTTTTGCATACGCTGAGTTCGTAAAAAATACTTATAAAATTCCAGACGCATTTATTTTTGACGTAATTTTGTTGTTTAAGTAATTTTTCCGTGATCAGTGTATGCAAGACTACAAGTCCTTTCGTGCTTAGTATACCAATAGTGGGACACCCTGTATAAATTAATTTTTCAAGTATGACAGCACTTTTTCCCCCTAGAAGTATGGCAAATATAATAATGGTCACATTTTATCAAATACTCTCCAAAAATCCAAATGCAATACTGGTACAAAACGTTTGGCGAAAAAAAAATTTTTTGCAGATTTTCGGCGGTATGGCGACCATTTGGAATCGTCCGAAAAGTATGGCATGGCGATTTTCGTAAATGGCTGCACGACGATGGTTACCTGTGCAAAAGTTAGCCTGGTACAAATGGTTGAATAATTATTGTTTTATTTAAATCAACACATTCGCGTCGGTATTGCGGGCTGTAAGTCACACCGGAAAAGTATGGCATGACACTACCGCCTACTTCTTTTTTATGGGCTATCGGTAAATTCTAAAATTTTTGTGTTACAAATCGTTTGACTTTCGCTATTTTTCCGACGAGTTCAACTAACGCCCACGCAACTAAGCCACCGGTACCAGCGTTCACACCATTATTTTTCTTTTTGTCATTGCGTACTAAGACCCCTATAGAACCGGCATCCTGTTACAAATGACTCGAAATTTTGTGTCAATATCTCCCGGTCTAATTATGATCACTTCGAAGACCTTACGTTAAGGGTCTTGGCAAGTACACTGAACCTCTACGCTCTTGTAAATCTATTTTATTTTGAGATAAAAATAAATATAATACACAAATTTCACTCCTTTTTTCAGCTATACGTAATAATGATTTTCAGGTCAACAAATCTAATTTGGTGACAAAATAATTTTTCGGTCCCTGGAACCCAGAGACATGACATACGTTTTGCATAATTTAATTCCCGTCTCCCTTTAAATACTTTAAAAGTTAATTTGACTTTTAAATCAGAACTTCTATTTGCAAATTGCAGTTTATTGAAATACAATTATTCGGTTTTATAATGTTTCGTATTTTGGAAATCTTTAGTAAAATACTCCTGCGGGTCTCATATTTTCTATAATCTCCGTCTATGGACATTTGACATTCTTAATATGTTGCAGATACTTTGCCGGTCGTAAGGGATTTTTTAGCTCATTTCTTAAATATGCTATTCATCGATTTATACTTTCTATAGGTGGACAATACAATTGAAAGTAATCGTTCTTAGATAGTCAATTCTTAGTAAGGATGATATATATTATTGTGGCTAGCAGTATCGTATCGAACCAGAGGCTAAGAGCTGCCCGCGCTGGCCCTATCCGCTTTCACGCTTCACGGCGCGCTGGACTACCTACTCGAACGTGAAATAGACAAACACGCACACTGCAATCTCAACCCTGTATCCTTCTCCACAAGGACTGATATCCAACGATAGCTTTTAGAAAACTTTTACTGGCTACACGGTCATGAAATGTAAGGAAATGATTCATGTTACGATTCTATCATATCGTCTGACGTCTATTGGAGCTTCAAATATTCGGTATTAAGTAGAATTATGTTATAGAATATACAAGGAGATTTATTCAAGTAGATTTTCGATGCCGAAAATAGAAAAGCACTTAAGAAACTCCGTCGTAATTTATCTAATTTTCAAACAGGAAAACAACTCTTGTACTATATTGAAATAATGGGTTCGCAAAAATATAAAAACTATACATATTGCAGAGAATAAATTAATATAACACACAGCTCATATCAAAAGCATTTTTATTTACATGTTTTTCATACAAACTTTAATTGCATGTTTGCATAATTATTGATCAGTATCCCAGTTACAGGCTAGGAGCCCGTAAACCGCGCCGTACGAGCTGACGTGTGGCGTGCGACCAGCGGCAATATTGAGATAACTTATGCACGCGACTGCTTCGGGAAACATACGTCTTATTGAACTCTAGGCTCCCTTGACGGGTCCATGTTTTGGTTCGATTTTGCCTGTGGCCTTGCCTTCCAGATTGGGTATTTTATTCTATTAAATGTGACTTCAAATTTAATTTGTAGGTACTCATTCTGACATTAAATTCCATTATTTTGTGTATTGTCTCTATAATTAAATTATTGTAAAATAGAAACAAGCTTTTATTTTCAGGTGGCTTCGTCAAAAGGTCATTCATATTGATAATTTGATGATGCTTGTGTGAAGGTGAAGTAACTAGGTAATGGTAATTTTTTCTTCAACACCGCCGACATTGAATTGATAATGCATTAAAATGTACATTTACAACCTAAACTTAAAAACTTAACCTTATTTATGCCAAAAGTTTCAGCCAGCACAGCTCAGCGGAACGGAAGATTCCTCATGCACAGATGCATCCTGTATAAATCACTGCATTAGCACGTGACCGGAGTCAGCAACAACCTGACAAATGCGCTGAGATACATCTTTATAACCCGCAATTTACTTTATTCCAGGAATAGCATTTTGTTTCATGTTACAAACAGATTACGTGTAAACTCTATTGCATTCAGTTGAAGTTGAACTCCTATAGTCCTATGTATTCGTATATCAACTATGGTGTAATTTGAATTGATCGTCAAAGCGTTTGTAAACCAACTTAATGTTGGTATTAAGGTTACGATAACTGTGTTGATAGTTACAAATAAAAATAATATTAAGGAACGGGTTTAATCCTTTTATCTTACACTATTTGTCATTTAAACGGACAGATAAGCTAAATAGAACTTATCTAGAATTTGTGAAACTGGCCTTAATTTTAGAAATTAATTGCAGACGGATTAAAATGTGTAATTTATCACGAGCCCTTGAGATTAGTTTGAAATATTTCAATAAATTTCTGTTGAAATACGTCACAAATTCATAAATGTTTTATGTACGATAATAAATTCAATGCAGATTATTAACAAGTACAACTATGAAAGTAAAGTAACGAACACGACATGGTGTGTATGTATTTAGAAAAAAAAAAATGGTTAAATAAAATTTCAAAAGTCATTAAAATTCTGTACTATTTGGTGAGGCAAATAATTTAAATTAATCCAAATCGAAATCTTAATCTCCTTAATTGGATAACTAGCGTGGTTAGTGGAGTCCTTTCCCGTAAGTCTCGATAATCGCGCTACAGATCTGCCCCGAGTCGCCCAATATAAACGCTGACTGTATTCAGGTCGCCGGTGTGGCCACAGCCTTGGTGTAGAGCGTAGCGAATACTGGAAAATAGTCTAAATATTTTATAAACATACTGAAAGCACTTGCTTTGTATTCTAACTTAGACTAAATAAAAGTCATTCTCTATCAACATCTTAGTGGAGGTATAGTCAACTCGGTACTCAAAATACATCGTACACATTATTTATCATATTGTGAATTTTAAAGTTCTATATGTAGAATTATATTATTTACCTCTAAAGTGCAATGAGAAATTAACATATTTATCACCCAATGCAGTCGCTCCTGCAGTCGCCTCGCTCGCCACCGTGGCCGCAACCCCTCCGTAGTTTTATCGGAGATACTTATCGAGCCTGTATCGGCCCAGCTTTGAGCTCGCCCTCGGCGGTGGAGTGGTGTCGAACAACCGACACTGCAACTCAAATATTTTAGCGAGTTTCAAGAGGGCTCCATTTTGTTTCAATCTGTATTTTTATCTACGCTTACTGGAAATATTTAAAGGTGTCATACTACAAAAGAATAATGTTTTTGTAATTAAATTCGATATTATGTTGTATTACACCACCGAAGTAAATATAAGTGACAAAGTGATATATATTAATAACAAAGTAGGTATAACGTATTAATATGAATTCAAACTGATTTACCTTTATTAGACAATTTTAATACTGATAATAATTTAGATATGCGTCGACGTGTTCCGAATTACTATTTATGAGTTAGTTTATCTATTCTCCTCGTGTTTAGAATGAGATAGGAGTCTTAATTATTTACTTATAATATTTTTATTGTAATTGTTCTAATTTAGGTCATGTAACGAGAGATCCCATTGAATGAGAAAGATGAGCCATTGATGTGTCAATATTACCCTTCTAGCATGATGAAGGTTGACCTAGAACTGGTCTAATTTTGTCTAAATATCTGCGAGATAAGAGCCGAGCTAATGGGACATTCGATAGTCTGTCAATAGCGCCTGAAAGCGTACTCCTTTACAGAAATGTTCATCAAATATTATAATGATAAAATAAAGTATACACACAGTAAAATTTCACAGTTGTATTGAAATGAATGAATGATTACAATGAATTGATACATAACTTCCAACAATATGCTCGTAATAATGTTATTTTTGTCAATTGGGAATTAATTAAACTATTGGGCATTATAAAATTAGTTCAATCAATTTTTTTAAATCGACAGGTAAATATATGTAGCATATTTTTGGGCCCAATTAATCGACTCTCGATCGATCGAACGTCTCATAAAGTGAAGTCTTTCTATTTAAGATTTCTCTACATTTCCTTATATTTACTTGTTTATTACAATATCATTCGTTTTTCGTTTTTATAATAGTTCATTCTTTAATAACTTTTGCAACTTATATGAATGAACCGTTAACACAATCAATTATACCACGTTAAAAATAAATATATTTTATAAAATAAAGTTACTAAATATTGAAGAGTTAGTGCAAAAATCCGCCATCCAAATTACATGAAGCGAATCGTATCAGGTCGGGTTATCGCTGCAAAAATTAGATCTCACAATGAAATCCCTCACGGTTGAGCGATACAGCTCACACACTCCTCCCCTCCCTCCCCTTCCTTACCCCAGGGAGCTGACAGCGGAAAAACTACGGGCATGCAATTTACAATTACATTTTGCATATTGAGTTAACTCGGCGAAGTTGGTAATATACACTGGGGTAGATCCCTTTAAAAATAATAAAAAGTGCAAAAAAATCGCAGTCGGATGAAACCCATTAGAAAAGGAGGGGAATATGATGAAAATTAAAGGAAAAATAAATTACGGTCAATCCGAGTTCGGGAAGTGGGAGGGGGGAGCTTTTAAGAGAAAAAAATGGTTTCTCTCGATTTCCGACAAAACTACAAGTCCTACCGAAAAAAGTTCAATCGCAAAGTTGTAGGTAATAAAAAAATCTACAACTTTTGTATTGACAATTTTTTCACATAACCTCAAAATTTAGGTGAAAAATTCAAAAAACCAAGTTTTTGGTGTTTTATTTTTAACTACTTCAAAATTTATTTTTTTTCTACGACATTTGGTAGAAACTTGCTTTATTATGTCCCAAATACACTGTAATTTATTTGATTGAAAATATTTATTTTTTCGCCTTATTTTGAATTAATACCAAAAAAACAACCTAATTTTCAATCGAAAAGTCACCCGTCAAAATATCAGCTTTTTTTAAAAACTTTGGGAGCCTTTTATTCATCAAAATCTCTACTTTTATATGGTGTAAAAAAAATAAACCTTACCATAGTAAATGTTCTCAGGAAATGCTTACAAACAGTGTCATAATTAGCTTTTACTAAATCAGGCACACTTCTCGAACTCTATATCTTCTCTTGTATCGGCTTTTCGGTAATATTTCAAAAGAAAATAAATTATCTGTTCTAAGTATAATATTTTACAGCATATTCAAAAGCAAAATGATGTCGATAAAAACATTTCAGGTAGTTTGAGAAGTGTGCCTGATTTAGTAAAAGCTCATTTTCACACTGTTTGTATGCATTTTCTGAGAACATTTACTATGGTAATGTTTATTTTTTTTACACCATATGAAAGTAGAGATTTCAATGAATAAAAGACTCTCCAAGTTTTTGAAAAAAGCTGATATTTTGACGGGTGACTTTTCGATTGAAAATTAGGTTGTATTTTTGGTATTAATTCAAAATAAGGCGAAAAAATAAATATTTTCAGTCAAATAAATTACAGTGTATTTGGGACATAATAAAGCAAGTTTCCACCAAATTTCGTAGAAAAAAAATAAATTTTGAAGTAGATAAAAATAAGAAACCAAAAACTTGGTTTTTTGAATTTTTAACCTAAATTTTGAGGTTATGTGAAAAAATTGTCAATACAAAAGTTGTAGATCTTTTTATTATCTACAACTTTGCGATTGAACTTTTTTCCGTAGGACTTGTAGTTTTGTCGGAAATCAAGAGAAACCATTTTTTTCTCTTAAAAGTTCCCCCCTCCCTTTTCCCGAACTCGGATTGACCGTAATTTATTTTTCCTTTAATTTTCATCATATTCCCCTCCTTTTCTAATGGGTTTCATCCGACTGCGATTTTTTTTTGTTTCAAAAATTATCTACTCTAGTCTAAATAGTGCAGTTCTTGTAAATGCTGTCTGTGGAGCTGTCTTTTAGCAAAGATTATGAAACTTTCTGATTATGATCTTTTTCTTGGTGTTTTCTTGTTTGATTTTAGAAATTAAAGTCTTTCAAAGTTTGAGGAAATAACACAATGAATAAATCTACATTTAAATTCCGTCATATTCTGTGTTTTGACCGTTGGAACATTAAAGCAACTATGTATTTAGTAAACTATGGTTAAAGGCTCAAAAAATTTTACGTTCAGAATTTTTCTTGCAAAAGCGCTTTAATCTGCATGTTTAAAATATAATAGTTATCAGAAACGTCAGTAAGGCGATGCAGCTAATCCTGTCGAGAGCGTATTCAATCTAGCCCGGGATGGACTATCGGCGCGATGTATGCACACTGCATTGGTCGAAGGGACGGGAGAACCGCGGAGAGCTTTATATTGTTAGCCCTTGAGTGAGAAGGGACTATTGATTGAATTCAATGTAGGTTGTAGTTGAGGTTGAAGTTTATGTACAAAGTAACAATCATTAGAAATATGTAGGTATATGAATGGTAAACGAAGTAGGTATCATTTCAAAATATAATTACTAATATAAAGTATGAGCACAAATTCATTTTTTTATAATAGAAGATGGAATTAGTTGTTTCAAAGTATAGGTGTTATACTTTTGTGATTAGATTTAAATTTTGATAGAGTGGTTAAAAATTACGGTGATTATTTTTCCGACCCAAATATCAACCAATAGAATTGCACCATTCGACGTCACGTGGTACAACCTACATGGTATTATACTGATAATTTTTTGAAAATTTTCTCTGGTCGTTGACGTCAAACTGACAGGTTCAATTCAATTGTGAAATTATTGGCCGACATTTGGGACGGAAAAATAATCTCCCGAATACCACACGAGCTTCAAAATTATCTGGCATTTCCCTCAAGGTTCCCTGCAAACAAATAAAGTCGTCAAGTTTTTCAGGAAAAATCACTCGCGCTTCGCGCTCGTGATTTTTTAACCTTGACTAAAAACTTGACTCCTTCATTTGTTTGCAGCGAACCTATCGGAAAATACCCGATAATTTTGAAGCTCTTGTGGTATTATAAGTGAAAAAAATTGAGGTAAAAACTGTATGCTGATGGAAAGCCATGGTGAGTTAATGTTACATCACAAGCATTTGACACAGCTCGCGCGTAAAATCAAAAGTGCATCCGTTTACTGAATCAGCAGAACTTGACAAAAAAACCGCTGCGTCTCGTCACTCGTAGCATCAGCTGCAGATGAAGTTAGCAGAGTGCGGCGCGCGATAAGTAATTTAGCGACTTGTCGACTTGATCGCTCACTAACACCCCGCACCCCGCACCCCGCACCCCGCACTCTCGCACCCAAGCACCAGCTAATTTCAAACTTTCATATTAAACTATTCCATCATAAACTTCGTATAGAAATTAAATCCGGTAAATACAAATATGTTTTAGTTGCGTTGGAAATGACCTACATTCAAAAAGGATTGTTGCAACCCGTATGATTAAAATGTTTAGAGGTGGGAAATGTACAGGTGAAAATATTTCATTTCTATGTATGTATATCTGGTTCTTATCAGGTAGGTCATCTATATTGTTGTTCCTCATATTATGCTGTTGTTTTTATATAAACAGAATGCATTAAACTTTTTTTTAAAGTAGAACATTTTTAAAAACCCAATCCGTTGCGTTTGATTAAGAATTTCGTATATTTAGCCCTTTATAGAGTTTAATCAGAAAGTTCTTTGTCTCAAACAATCCAGTTACAAAGTATTTTTATCTACGTTCTAAACTATTCATACCAGCTTGTTATGATGTTTAATACCCGAGTAATAGACAATCTAAGCAAGCGGACAAAGCGTTGTCCCCGCGTACCGCAAACAAAGAAGTTAATTCATTAGCCTGGAGCCCCCTCTCCGGGAACCAAGCCCAGGGCTGGCAGTGACAAGTTTTGATATTTTTTTATTATAAAATACGTTCTTGGTTTAAATTTCGTTTGAAAAAATCGTATGCCCTTTATGTAGAGTGGACCGTAAAGGTAGCAATACATCATCATCATCAATACATATAATAAAATCGTAGAAAAGTGATGTCTGTACAATGAATATATTAAAAAAAAACTTAGCAGGTGTTATTATTAAATCGATCCTGAAGCCAAAACTGTAGTTAAAAAAAATTTTGTCTGTTTGTCTGTTTGTCTGTTTGTCGGTTTGTCTGTTTGTCTGTATGTTCGTGCACGCTAATCTTAGAAACGGCTTATCCGATTTAGATGCGGTTTTCACTAATATATTGTGGTAAGCTTCACTTAACATTTAGTGTTTATTTCATGTCAATCGGTTCATAAATAAAAAAGTTATGACCATTTAAGTAATCACGGCGAACATTTGCTAAGGCATTCTATACATGAATAACTTACATGAATAACTTTATTACGTAAACTATACGGTAAAGTTATTCCTTGACATGTCCAGATGATCATATCGAAAGTACCGTGGGGTGGGGGGGGGTTTAGCTGAGGGGGTAGTAGGGGGATCAAAGGACCTTTATTTCGATTTTTGCTCATAAGTCTAAAACCTGCACAAATAGCATTATGGTTACTTCTAGGTAAATTTTCTACATAAAATGTCTTTTAAATTATGTCGTAGGTATTATATTTTTAACCCCCAACGCAAAAAGAGGGGTGTTACGTCCGCTATGTGTGTTTGCGTGTCCGTCTGTGCAACCGTAGCTCGCTAACGGGTAAAACGAATTAGATGCGGTTTTTTTTTGTTACATTAGTTGTTCTTAGGTATAGTGTGTCAAAATTGGTTCATCCATTTATTATATATAGGGGTAAAAGTGGGAATGGAAAAAATGAATGTTGTCAGTTATACCCAAGTGATATAGGTATCAAATGAAAATAGACGACCTGTCAGAAACAATTAGTCAAATTTTATCAAAATCGGTTCATCCATTTATTTTATATACTAGGGGTAAAAGTAGGAATAAATAAATGAATTTTATCAAATATACTCAAGTGACGTATCTAATGAAAGACATGACGTGTAAAGTACAATAATACATATTTTATCAAAATTGGTTCATCCATTTATTGGATATAGATATAAAAGTGGGAATAAAAAAATGAATTTTGTCAAATTGGGTATATTTGACAGTGGCATATCAAATGAAAGGGCATGACATGACGTGAGAAGTATAATGAGGCATCTAGGTATTTAATAAAAATCGGTTCATCCATTTATTGGATTATAGCGGTAAAAGTGGGAATGAATAATCGAATGTGGTCAAATAATATACTCAAGCGGCATATCAATTGACGTCTGAATTACAATTAGTCATGTTTTATCAAAATCGGTTCATCTGTTTATTACATATAGGGCACCTTAGGAGTGATATAGTGGGGATAAATAATCCAAATGGAGCACCAAACGAAAGGATATGACGTGTACATATAGGTACAATTAGACATGGTTTACATCAAAATCGCTTCTGCCATTTACTAGTGGTGAAAGGGAAAAGTTGAAAGTCTGTGAAAGTAGAAGGATATGGGAGCGGGAGGATAGCCATACCCTGGAAATTTTGAACACTTTTGTACCTAAGTTTTTTTAGCTCAGTTTAGTAATAAATTTTACTAACAGTTATTTTGTGTTATTATTTATTTTATTTCTTAACTGTAAAATAATCTGTAAGTACTTATAATTTAGTTGTTTATGGTAGTTTCAAGATGTGTTTACTCAATAATTGTGTGTTAATTAGTAACTACTATGCAGTCACTATTCCACGCGGACGAAGTCGCGGGCACAGCTAGTTTGATAATATAGCCGGATTTAAACGTATCAATATTACTTTTGATGATATTAAGCTACTCAATATTATTACGAGGGAAGATTATGTTGTAAGTTTGTAACGATTTATCTAAAAACTAGTGAGCCATGTTAAAACATTATTAATTCATCATCAGAAAACTGTATTCTTAGTATAGGATATATTTTTTTTATCGCAAACTAACCCGGACAAAGCCGAGAAGAGCGGTTTGTTATTAATAAACATAAAAAAGTTTGGAAAATCCAAAAGTGCACGACTCATAATGCTCATTTAATTATGAAATATATATAAAAAAAAAAAAAAAACTTGTTGTAGTTTTCGTTTTTTATTAATTGCAATTAAACGACACTGAATTAATTAATCATTCGCATTCAGTGACCTACAATCGTCGATTAGAATATTTAAAAAAAAAAATTAACTCAAATGATGGATTTTTTCACAAGTTATAGTGTTTTCAGGTTTCACACATGACGGACAGGAAAATTTTTTGACCTATTTCGGTGTTTTTTTCCAATTCTATTGAAGTAAATCAATTTTTAAAAAGTATGGGATTAATCTCCATTAAATTATCTCGACAATAGTATGCAAAATATCTTGATTCCGTGAACTAACAAGGCTATAATAATAAGAATAGCTGCAAAAATGAGGCGAAAAAAATTTTTCGATCGTAAAGCACTCTCTGATGCTTCGCATCATGAGTCGTGCAAAAGACCTTCGTTGTGAAATACTTTATGATCAATGAAAGGAAGGTTTTTAATAATATTTCCTTAACAGCAAAAATTGTTTCATAGAATACTGTGTTCACTAGGTATTTTTTTCTAAGACTTTGCTAGTAATCAAGCAACAAAAAGTGTACAGAAGCTGGTAACCCTGGTCCCCGCAGCGCACTCGTCATTGATAGCGAGAAATCAGCTCCTAATGCGGTGCTCGCTCTAAGCCGCTTGTTGACTGCGCTTCAACCGACTCATATGCTGCTCCCGGAGATGACGACTTTTTTCAACATCGAAGAGATTTCGCATTTTAATTAAGAGTAAAGGTAACTAAAGTACCTTTTACAAGAACTCACTTATCCATACTATCCATACTTACTAATATTATAAATGCGAAAGTAACTCTGTCTATCTGTCTGTTACTCAATCACGCCTAAACTACTTAACCAATTTTCATGATATTTGGTATGGAGATATTTTGATACCCGAGAAAGGACATAGGCTACTTTTTATCCCGGGAAAATGACGCAGTCCCGGAAATCCCACGGGAACGGGAATTATGCGGGTTTTTCTTTGACTGCGCGGGCGAAGCCGCGGGCGGAAACCTAGTATAATATAAAAACATAAATATAGGTAGAATTTGAATGCAATAGAGGATTTTTTGACGTGACAACGTCTTATAATTCGATAGAGCCGGCTGCACGCACGAAAAAACATGACTCATGCGACGTTACCTCGCTCTCAGGCGTTCCAAGGCTTGAAGTGCAAGCGAGAGCGCGGAACGAGCGATAAAGAAGCACAATCGGCCCTAAGACGTTGTCACGTTCAACTATCGTCAGTAAACCGACTTTACAGATAACCATTTTTTTGTATATAGCCAATGACCTATTAAACTGCTTTTTTATATATCATAGTATATAGCTCACTTCTTTAGAAAATGACAACTATGAATGAACTCGTTTTACATTCTAATGATATCTTGATATGATATCTTAGAATTAATAATTATAACGTGTTAAGTACTTAAAATCCTATAAAGCTCCTAGTCTACATCTAGCAAACACATTATTCTGAATTATTACATGCACATAAAATAGTTTCTATACGCATCACGAGTCTAGATTTCAATTACGTGGCAAATGTGCCAAGCAAAACGCCCCTTTATCCCGTTGGAACAGGATACATTAGAAATCAATGTTTAGAGAGGCCTGTTAGATCCGCTATTATCGTTGCTATAGCAATGTAATACGGTTTAATGTCGCATGTAGGCATGTTCCTGTGGGATGGAAGGAAAATACGGTATTATTTCACGAGGAGTTATTGTGATAGAGATTTTGTCTCGGATATTGAACTGTCGAGATGTAGTCGGATTCTTTATTAATTGTCGTATACCTTCGTTTTGTATTGCGACGGGTATTGTAATGAGGAATAGCAAATGGTAAAGCTGGATGAAAAATTAAAATTATGTACAAAATGAAACAGGAATTACAATGCTTCAGTTGCAGTGGCTTTGGGTTTGAAAAATCATAGAATCTAGCTTAGACTTCATTATATTTTTACAGCTCATATAATTAAAATTTACAAAATATGAGACTTCTATTTTATATTTTCAGAAGAAAAGGTTTTACAATCAAGCACGAAGGTGAGGGAAATAATAAAATTTTATAATATCGGTCACATCGGTCGGATTCAACAAAAAGTAGTGTGTAAAATGTATAATATTGTATACAAATATAAAAATAATAACAACCATTTTTTGTTTCTATCCATTGTTTCACAATATTTCTTACGCCTTGTACATTTTAACAAGTCTGAAACATTTATGTAAATCTATTTATTCGGATTTCGGCCTTCGGCCGTAAAATCTAGAATTTCGTTTTACACTGTTCATTGCACGGCACATTGGCAGGCGCGCCGTGTATAACGTTTATAGCCAGCGATGTACATGCAAATGGGCGTAATGCTGTCCCTGCTCCAGCCTGGCTGAGAGCCAACTTGAATAGACTTCATTTTGACGTAATTGTTGTGTATTTGCGAATTGATTATGTTTTTATGGGATTTGAAAGCTTTTATCGTTATTTTATTACGTGACGAAATACAGATAACTACAAAAAGCGAGTTAAATTGAATAAGTGCTCTTAGACCGGGAGATACTGACACAAAATTTCGAGTCATTTGTAACAGGATGGCGGTTCTACAGGGGTCTTAGTACGCAATGACAAAAAGAAAAATGATGGTGTGAACGCTGGTACCGGTGGCTTAGTCGCGTGGGCGTTAGTCGAACTCGTCGGAAAAATAGCGAAAGTCAAACGATTTGTAACACAAAAATTTTAGAATTTACCGATAGCCCATAAAAAAGAAGTAGGCGGTAGTGTCATGCCATACTTTTCCGGTGTGACTTACAGCCCGCCATACCGACGCGAATGTGTTGATTTAAATAAAACAATTATTCAACCATTTGTACCAGGCTAACTTTTGCACAGGTAACTATCGTCGTGCAGCCATTTACGAAAATCGCCATGCCATACTTTTCGGACGATTCCAAATGGTCGCCATACCGCCGAAAATCTGCAAAAAATTTTTATTTCGCCAAACTTTTTGTACCAGTATTGCATTTGGATTTTTGGAGAGTATTTGATAAAATGTGACCATTATTATATTTGCCATACTTCTAGTAGGGGGGAAAAGTGCTGTCATACTTGAAAAATTTATTGATTATTAATTTATATAAGTGAAGATTTCCAACACCTAGATCTTTGAAATTTTGTATTTATATTCGTTGATCCTCAAACTTACAGGAAAAATAAGTGCCATACTGTTACAAATCGTTAAACTTTCGCTATTTTCCGACGAGTTCGACTAACGCCCACGCGACTAAGCCGCCGGTACCAGCGTTCACACCATCATTTTTCTTTTTATCATTGCGTACTAAGAACCCTGTAGAACCGCCATCCTGTTACAAATGACTCGAAATTTTGTGTCAGTATCTCCCGGTCTATCTGTAATGGATTTTTATTAGCATTAGTTCGTATACATGAAATGTCCTAATTTCAAGCAACAAAAACTAGTCTGCCATACTTTTAGATTCAGTGAAAAAAGCTAGGAAGCGATTTCCCATCGCAGGCGGTTGGAGCAAAAAGACGACGCGTGGATATTAATTAGCGGAGAAGTGAAGCTCGGCAGCAATCAGCGAGTGCGGGACACACGGGGTGCTGCCGTGCATTATGCAGATTAAAGAATCCTTCCGTGTGAGCTCGCACGGCTGCTACGGGGCGCCACATCTAGCGGAATAATCTCACTACATAGTATAAAGCAAAGTCGCTTCTCTCATCTGCCCAAATATTTGTATTTATTTCCAGATCTTAGACAAGACTTTCTCAGACGGGCGAAGCTGCGGGTGCAGAGCTAGTATCTAATATAACAAAATATAATATAAAATACGAAATAGATAAATACGTTCATTGGCGTTAAAACCAACCATATATCTGTGACAACAAAGTAGGATCAAAGTCATCCCCCCAACGGTCCAGGCCTTGTCGCGGCGGAGGGGCTCAGTAGCTCAGAGTTATGGCCCTCTGAGTGAAGCGAAATTGGACCAGCGAGGGGCTGAACGGCTGGTTTAGAGTCGGGGAGATTCAACCGGCCCGACGGCCAGGGCTAGGTGTGGCCCAGCGGCCGCTGTGTGCGGCGTGGGATGGCGGTCAGAGGTCGTGGCTTGGCGGACCCCGTGTCCACTAGGCAAAGGTGGCGCTGAACGGCAGTTGGGGTTGGAAAGCCTCGACTGACCCGACGGCAGAGGTCCTGTTTGTGGGCCAGAGAGGAGCCGGCTTTTATGCGGCGGTGGATGGCGGCCAGAGGTCGCGGCGCGGCGGGCTCGCTGTTTTAGCAAGCCACGCCGTGCAGCGGAGGGCGGGATCCCGACGCGTCATTGTGATGACGCGCGGAGACTCCTGCAGAGAGGTGTGGGGCGGCGGCCGCTGTAAAACGGCCGTCTGCCAACTCGTAATCCGGTCCGTGGGGCCGGACCGAGGGCCGCCACCTCTGGTGAGGTGGGGGCTGCGAGGTAATCTCTATAAAAGTGCGCCGGAGGGTCCCCCGACGTGTATTTCACACATCGGAGGACTTTCCGGAGTGCACCCTCCGGCCGGACGGTGATGGGGTCGGGGGTTCGGGGGAACGCGGATGATGGAGCGGGGAAAGATCCATTGTCTGCGCGTTGGTGGCGTAAGCCTTCGTTCCAGCAGCCGCCAGCGAGGGGGGTTCTAGTGGTGGGCCTGGAAACGGGCATCTGCTGGGCGGGACACGCGGTAGAGTCGTAACCGTTCCCGCAGTTCCGTCCAAAGCAGCGCGATGGAACAGAGTGGGGTTTTAGTCGGTAGAAATCCGACATAACCACGGCTCCATCCCCGGGAGCCGGGGGTATCTAAGAAGATTTCCCCACTATAAAAAAAAAAAAAAAAAAAAAAAAAAAAAAAAAGGATCAAAGTCATATAAATTTTGTTTTGGCATGCGTCCACGCGCTTGTGTGAGTTATTATAATTCATTGGAACTAAACTCGTAACATCCATTTCATCCATTTAGGGTATTAATAATTCGCACACAATATGTTGTTTATGCACACATTCATTTGAAGAAAGCATTTGAAAATTATATTTATACATTAAATTAAATAAATTATTATATAATTTAATGTCACACTTAATAGTAATATGGTGAGGGCGAAATATGTGAACATTAAACCCATATAATTATATAACTACCTACGTGTAGAATTCTCGATTTTAGTTTCAGATATACAGACACATAATATAATATACTAAAACTTCACTACGACTTAAATCTTAATATGTTTTCAGTCTAATAGCAACAGTATTTTCTCCAGATTTTTTTTCAATCGCTCTTACTAGAACCCCAGCAAACTAGCCATTAGCTAATTGCTTGGAAAAATATTAGCATGTGACAGAGAAGGCTCACTCCACTCCACCACGCTCCACGCTCGGGGAAGAGGACGGAAAAAGACAAAAAGTTGTATGGCTGTATGGGTTACCAGGTCAGCCGGGATTGATATCTGTCGCTAGTTCATTTTCGATTCAAAGAAACTTGGAATTTTATACTTAATTAAAATATAAAACTATACTTTATTAGATACAATTAATACTTCATTTATTTAACATTGCATTGTTTACTAAGCCAACCTGTGACAACGATTTATATAGCACACATTTTTGAGATAAAATATAAAATTATAATTTCACAACTCATCTTTCATTCAATTTGGTACGGGAGCTATTAACGTTTTAAAAAAAGTCATTTTAGTATAGTTGGGTTTTTGATATACTGTTTCTCTTGCTATTTCGGTTAGAGTCCGGGCTGTCTGGCTGGCGGTAGTGGATGGATAATAATTAAAATGTCATCGAAATAAGTGAAATTACATTAACATGAGTCCGCTTGGCGCTTAAAAGGTAAGTAATATAATATAAGTAATATTATATTATCTAATAATATTACTTATATTATATCTAGTCTATATATATTATATCTAGTAATATAATATAAGTAATATTATATATATAAGTAATATTATATTATCCTTTTTTAATACTTATATTGAATAATTAGTGAACTAATATTTTTAATAGATGGTTTCATATTTATTACACTTTTGGGTATTAATATGAATTTGATGATATTTGGTTTTTATCAAGTTTACATTAACGTCCTATTTGAGTTTCGTTGGGAAAAGGAGGCACCATGATAGATTGTTGCAAAAAAATTGTAAATAGTAAAATGAATATTATACATAGTATATCCTTCACGGGGACTCATGTTGATGAAATTTCACTTATTTCGATGACATTTTAATGATTTTGAAATAAAAAATTGCGTCTGGCACCTATTTAACAACGAAAAAAAGGTCTTGCAATAAAAAAAAATAATTTGGAAAATCCAAAAGTGCACGCCTCATAATTTTTTTTTAATAAATATTTATTAATTATTATTTTTGTTTATTTAATAACAATTAAACCACATCGAATCAGACCCTGAAAAATGAAAGGGTTCTATTCCTGAGCATACTCAAGCGTAAGAGAAAAAAAAAGACTCGATTAGTAAAGTATTTCGGTCGCTATCGTGTTAACAAGAAAAAGGATCCGCACATACAGACACACGGACGTCCAAGGCAGAACTTTTTTAAACTGTTTTTTAACTAGTTTAAATAACAAAAATGACATCAAAAATATCATGAACGTTAAAAATAGTGTTTTTTCTTAATATGTGTGTGTATGTATTATCTTACAAGTGCAATGTATGATACATAAAGACATTTTAAGTTTGAAAAATCAGATGTTTTGCGCGAAGTGACAGTAGTACCCACCTCAACGCTTCGCTTATGAGGCGTGCAATATGTCTGATGGATCTATCTAAAGGCAAAAGATTAAAAATTACGCGTTAAAAAATGACTTTAAATTACGGATATTTTCGTGTGCAGATAAGATGCGCACTAATAAACGCAACCACTGCGGCCAGCCAGACAGCCCGGACTCAACCGAAATAGGAAGAGAAACAGTATATCAAAGAACCAACTATACTAAAATTCTCTCTTGTCAACGTTGGTAGCTCCTATACGAATTGTAACATAAATTCTAATAAAAGTACACAAACAGAAACGTGAATGTTGCTAAAAATACCGCACAGTCGTTATCAAGTCATGCAAGCTCAGTGTTAATTGTGAGAAAAACATAATACGGTATGTGGGTTTTGCGTGTGTCATACCGTTGTAATTATATTAGGCTTTGTAGCGGTCCCGTACGCCGCCGGCCAACACGCCCGCGCCCGGCTCCACGCAGTGTGAAATATGCTTGATGTTTCTCTTATTAATATTTTATTGTTCAAACAAAGTTATTCACTTTGCGTGTCCGATTCGTTTGTGTTAACTTTGTTAAGTTTTCGTTCAAACAGGCTTACAGTTTGTGTATAGTTGGGTATTTAATTCGATTTAAATGTACGTGTTTGTTTGTGTTCGATTGTTTCAAAAATATTTAACAGGTTAGATTTTGTGTAACAAAGTTTTGGCGATCTCATATCCATTCCTAGCTTATAAATAATAGTACATTTTTTTATATCGTATTACATCTGTAAAACTATTTAGACACAAGAAACACTGAGGACCAAAAATTTTTACTACGAGTAGTGAATTACGATCCGCATAAAATACAGGGTTTAAATAATTGGAAAACTTGTATGTAGTGTGGGTCTAATAAAATAGTAGAAGAGCAATAAAGGGTATTTCACAGTTTCGTACATTCACCGGTCTCTCATTTGTGTGTCGGATAATCCGTTTATAATTGTTTTTATTTCGTTTCTCGCGCAGGCAATTATAGGTACCGTAGATAGTTAAAATGTTTATTTTATTTTCTCTAATTTGTATAACAAGTTGGTTAATATTAATGAACATCTGTATTATTTCAAAGCGTAGGTGCGTATTTATATTCCATACGATACACTAATTGAGTTTCCATTTGCTGTATAAGTTTGAATTACGCTCCCCGGTGGCTTCGTATGAAAGATGAATTGAAATCGAATGAATATTTTATTGAATTTTATTTTCTCGCCAATAGAGATACTCTACTATTTTAAAATTGGGTACATCAACAATTAACATAATAACGGAATACATCAACAATAAAAAGGATGCTAAGTCAGTAATTTTTGACGTGACAACGTCTTATAATTCGATAGAGCCGGCTGCACGCACGAAAAAACATGACTCATGCGGCGTTACCTCGCTCTGAGGCGTTCCATGTAAGGCTTGAAGTGCAAGCGAGAGCGCGGAACGAGCGACAAAGAAGCACAATCGGACGTTGTCACGTTCAACTATCGTCAGTAAACCGACTTACAGACAACCAATTTTTATTGACGTAAAACGTTTTATAATTCGATAGAGCCGCCTGCACGTACGAAAAAACATGACTCATGCGGCGTTACCTCGCTCTGAGGCATTCCATGTAAGGCTTGAAGTGCGAGCGAGAGCGCGGAACGAACGACAAAGAAGCACAATCGGACGTTGTCACGTTAAACTATCGTCAGTAAACCGACTTGACAGATGACCAATTTTTTTTTATTATTAACTAGTAACTAGGTTCCCGCCCGCGGCTTCGCCCGCGCAGTCAAAGAAAAACCCGCATAGTTCCCGTTCCCGTGGGATTTCCGGGATTGCGTCATTTTCCCGGGATAAAAAGTAGCCTATGTCCTTTCTCGGGTATCAAAATATCTCCATACCAAATTTCATGAAAAATGGTTCAGTAGTTTAGGCGTGATTGAGTAACAGACAGACAGACAGAGTTACTTTCGCATTTATAATATTAGTATGGATAGTATGGATTTCTGAAAAACTAATAAATAAAGCATAGAAAAATTTATCACGAGGAGCATAAATTTATGTATGACCCCATCTAGATTCAGTGTAATCACTAATCTATATATTGCACGCCTCATAAGCGAAGCGTTGAGGTGGGTACTACTGTCACTTCGCGCAAAACATCTGATTTTTCAAACTTAAAATGTCTTTATGTATCATACATTGCACTTGTAAGATAATACATACACACACATATTAAGAAAAAACACTATTTTTAACATTCATGATATTTTTGACGTCATTTTTGTTATTTAAACTAGTTAAAAAACAGTTTAAAAAAGTTCTGTCTTGGACGTCCGTGTGTCTGTATGTGCGGAGGATTTTCTTGTTAACACGATAGCGACCGAAATACTTTACTAATCGAGTCTTTTTTTTTCTCTTACGCTTGAGTATGCTCAGGAATAGAACCCTTTCATTTTTCAGGGTCTGATTCGAGGTGGTTTAATTGTTATTAAATAAACAAAAATAATAATTAATAAATAATTATTAAAAAAAAATTATGAGGCGTGCACTTTTGGATTTTCCAAATTATTTTTAAAAGTCTTTTTGAATTTAATAAATTCTTAAAAATATACCTAATTTAGTTTGCGCGTAATTGTTAATCGTAGAATACGATTAAGTCGGGTGCTAGAGACTTCGCTAACAAGGTGTTAAGTGGGATAATATTAATTTGCATTAGCGAGATTACAGATAGGGCAGCTCGTGTCACGTGTCTCGGTGTTATGGATTATATCACTATAATATTATGATCACTATACATTGGTTCATGAAGGTCGCTCCCTACCAGTCTGAGACTTTATATAGAAAATGGAAAGAGTATATTAATCATGTGAACTTGTGGCAAGTGTCTTGTATTATTCAATGTCTTCTTATTTATAACATTTTGGTATAATTAAAAAAAAAATTGAACGAATGATACGCTCAAATATTCTAGTCCCTTATTTGCTATGTTTTCAAACGAATTTTGAAAAACATACAAAAATATATAATATACGTATATTATAAGCATTATAACATATTAAAACCTTATACGTTATTAAGATTGTTTACAAAACATTTCGCGCTTGATACTTTAATAGCAAAACATAAAGTTCATAGAAGCTCCCTCAACCGCTACGAGCTCATGTAAATGTTTTAGGCAAACACAATTTGTGTTAAATGTCTCATCGCCGGTGGTATAATAGCGTGATATCGTGTTTGCGGCAAAAATGCACGGAAACATACGGGGAGGTAATGTGTACCGACCCGTTAGAAAAAATCTTTCACAAAATAAGAATTATTTATTGTTAAAGTACTTCAGAATACCTACCATTCGCAGGATACTTTAAACTGTTGTGATAAGAACTTCGAAAAATAAATAAGTTTAGACGAATAATATAATCTAGCTCTACATTTCATAAATAGTTTGTTGTGCTATTATGTGTCTGGTATTATTTACTTGATTCTTTATATTACCTAGGTGTAATTACAAATCTATTGAAAAATACAAGCATAAATCACTTTTAGTCAGTAATCAAGTTTAGTTTTGAAACAATAGCAACAAATCAAAACACGTAATCGAATTTTTCAGAAGTATCAAGTCAATTGCAACATAATTACAATGCTCCGGTAGTATCATTCGCGATGTAGCCACGAGGCGTGCCGGTACCAAGGCTCCAAGCCCGCGTGTTCCCTCAAGAGGTTTCGCTCACGAGATCAAAGTACACAGCGGGCGCAAACACAAAGTTTATTACGGGCAGCTGAGCCGGAGGCGCTACTTGTTTAGCGAAACTCATCACGTGATGAACCCCCCCTCCCCCGCTTCTCGCCACACTGCACCCCTCACCCCGCCGCCGTCGAACTTTTCCTTCACTCCGATTATTACAGATTAACTGCGCCACTTCATGGACGATTCCGCTTGATCTACTAGCAATTTCCTGCTACACTTATATTACACACCTCCAGTTTCACCTCAACTTGTTTTAGATAAGGATAATAATATAGGACCGAATAAACTTCATAGAAATAAATTTTTACAAGTTTAACAACAATAGTGTAATTTGTATTTAGAGACATTTGTTCGAGATTCGTACACATTTCGTCTTAACTGCAACATAGTTAATTTCAGTGTAAATTCATATTCATTCGTATTAATTTAATCCCCTTTTCAAACTTATCTACTAGTTTAAAAAAATACAGCACTCTATACTGATTCAAAATACTGGAACTCAAGAGAATTTTAATTAGAGTTTTCCAAAGAAACAAGACAAAGATAATTAAAAATCGCCGAGTCTATTAAACATTTTTCCTTTGAACAAGTAAAGTCAATCGCCTCGAATGATAAAGGATCTCGTCTTTCAAAGCGAGCGGGGCTTTGTTTCGTATCGAGGACGTTATTGAGGCATTCCTGGATTCTTTGAGCCACGGTAAGCTATTGCAAAATAATATTATTGTTTAATTGGCTACTAATTGCTTTAGTAGGCTAGGGAACGGAGACTGTAAAGCTAATTTCAAAGAAAAGATCGTTACAAAATGCAAATTAAGTCTTTTTCTAATTTTATTATCATTTTATTTAAAGTTCGCAATATAATTGAACTTTGAGGCAATTTATTTCTGTTACTTTTGCGGAGAAATAAAAACAACGTCTATACTTATAAATAATTCCGCGTATTCAGTATTCAGTAATGATACAAAATTCTATCAATTACTTACATGTTGGTTGCAAAGCCAGCTTATTTATGTTATAAACTGAGTTACTGCTCCAAAGCTTTTCCTCTTGGCCTCTCGTAATGTATTGAGTGAGGGCTGAATGGGAGGTAATTGGGAGGGTGCGTCCTTCAGAATAGCTGGAGCTTCTTGAGTGGGCCTTAAAATGGTTTACGTGACCTCGGGAGAGTGACCGTAAAATTGGTGTTACGGGTGTAATTAGCAGAATTAAAACACATTGTTGTGAGCGAATTTCTTCGAAAAGCCGAGCAAAAGCGAAATTTACTTCGCAAAAAACAGGGACACTTTCCTTGTATATTGTAATCGAATTTACGGCTTCAAAATTTACTCGTGTTCAATTTCTGGCTGAAGTAATACAGTTTAGAGAATGCTCGTTTGAGTCCAGCGTGCTTTAGCAAGAATTGGGTCACAGAGCTTTCAACTTACGGTCAAAAAACTTTGGCGCGGTAGTTGCAATATCTATACCTTACTGTCGAATTTCGTCCATTGAGTAATGGATCGGGAGACAACAATGAGAACCTCATATTCTAGTTTCCCAGATAATTCCAAGTGGCTTTAGAGAGTAATGTCACATACAGCCCACAATTAAATTTTTGCAGTTAAATGCTAATGAGAAGAGAGATTATTCTTCTTATACCTGCAAAGTGATCTTTTATACGATCATTTCTTCACAAAATGCAATGAAAAGCTTCACAATGAAAGTACGTACAATGATGACTCCTCGTCTTGCTGTGATATTTTGGACTGAAAATGAATAACAGGTTTTTAATTAATTTTCAAAGCGTGGCTTAAATACTGATTTAGTTAAAGTAATAGTCAGTTTGTTAAAGTTCATATTTATATCTAGTTGCAATATGTTTCCTGGCATCATTTATATGACCTCTATTTTGTATTTACTTTTATAATTGGTTATTTATTTGTGCCAACTTAAACTTAAAAATTATGAACTGAATGGAAGTCGCTACAGATAGTTGTCGTTCGTGGAAAAGATTTTTCAATTTAATAGTTTTTAATTTGAAATCATTGCTTTCTATGAATTTCAGATAAGTAGAATTAATTATTGGATCAGTTTCCTAGTAATTTAGGTTAGTTGTTTTTATTCTTTCCATTTTATTTACATTTTATTTAATCTAAAGGTTTTTATATCTTTAGAAATAAAAACCTTTAGCTAACAAACAAATGGCTCCTATATATTGCAAAATCCGCAAGGATCGGTGTGGTATTTCATTGAGAGTAGTGAGCGCTGGCCGATCGGAGTCGGGCACGTATGTGTGTGTGCATGTGTGTGTGTGTATGTGTGCACGTGTGTGCACGTGTGTGCAATGGATTACCTGCGGTCACTGCGAGATGGAGTGTAGCTAGAGAGAAAAGTATGGGAATTTATGGACGCTTTTTGCTTTTCGAATCAAAAGCATCCAGCATACTGGGTGCCTTAATAATTCAAGGGTTTGTGTTTTTATAAGTGTGCGTGAATTTTAAATTAAAGTGAAATTTTATGTTTTAAACATTTTTCAGTATTAAATAGAATACTGAAATAGTTAAAAGAAACATACTTGAATACATAACATTTTCATGCTTTTAAATTTAGAAGTTTAATTCGAGAGAAGCAAGTTCCATGCAATTAATAAACTTTTATCGCGTGTTGTTTTTCGTTTAACCTATTAATCGTATAGAATCTTATGACAACAGGAAAATTAAACATTAACGTACAATCACTTAAAATAAAATCTAAACATCACAGTGTAATATTTCAGTGTTAAACTTATTTTGATGATATCCTTTTAAATTAATAGGATATTTGCTCAATCAAATGGCAACAATTTTAGATTATAATATTATGATACGAAGTAAAAGTAAAGAAATGTTTAAATACGATTTCATTAAAAAAAAAATCTGGCCACATAAGAAAATAATTACAAATACGAACACCATAATTGCATTTTCCTCTATATTTATTGTGCTATCAAGTTCAGTAACAATCTGGTAAAGTTAAAAAAGAACAAGAAACAAAATGAGGCACAAATACATCAGCCTGGCGCTCCGGGACGATACACCGGAAATACTCTACGGGATAATTTATCGAACGAATGAGACGTGGCGGGTGCACACACGAGCGTCTCGAACGTCGGTAACCTTACTGTAACGGACAAGTGAATAGTAAACACTAGCAGTTACAATTCACGCTATGATAAAAGTAATGAGCTTATAGTTTTTGTGGCTTTACCTTTGATTGTAGAGATCAGTAAATGTTAGCTTTTTTCACAGTAGTATCAATATTATTAATAGTTTAAGATATTATTTATTTGAAAAACCTTACGGAATTGTTTCATGTAGATGTCGTAGGACAGCACAAAGAACAGTAAATATATTCAACGAGACTTAACGAAAATTTGCAAGATATACTTAGTTATTTATTCTTACTATCGTATAAGATGAGGTAAAAAAATGTACATAGTTAAATTTTGTCTGATTTGCTATATGAAAATTGTACATTCGTTTGTACTCAGCCTTATGATTCGTGTAAATTATCTGTTCTGTACTCAAAGGCAACGTATCTGTGCGAAGTTGGACTCTCTTTGTGTAATTGTTCGCAATTATACAGTTAATATCAAACGTAAGTTCGTCTGTTGCGAGTAGTGGAAGATATAACATTATGTTGATTAAATTTATAATTTAATTGTATTTGTCTTCATTTAAGGCGATTGTTCTTGATGGAAATAGGCAATTACATGTATTTAATTATGTCTATACTGTTGTGGTGCCTTAGAGAAATGGAGGAATCGCTTTTGCATAAATTCTATTAAATATTATACTTTTGTGGCGACACGTACTTATTATAAATGTTTGAGAATGATGACATCGCAAGATGTGAGCGTGCGTTGTATTACAATTTATATTTTCACTAGAGGTCCGCCCCGGCTTCGCCCGTGGTACATATTTCGCAATAAAAGGTAGCCTATGTCCTTTCTCGGGTATCAAAATATCTCCATACCAAATTTCATGCAAATTGGTTCAGTAGTTTAGGCGTGATTGAGTAACAGACAGACAGACAGAGTTACTTTCGCATTTATAATATTATAGTATGGATTTAATAAACCAGTTGATATCTAAGGTCCGAGCGTTTCACTTGTCTCCTTGTCCCTTTAATCACATACATACACGCTACTTAACACTTTATAATTTAGTAGCTTTCCGCCCGCGGCTTCGCCCGCTTTGTCTAAAACCTAATAAATTACATACAAAATCCGTTGCGTAGTTTTAAAGATTTACATAGGGACAGAAAAAGCGACTTTGTTTTATACTATGTAGTGATTTGTATTTATAAACGGTATTAGCTGCTTAGTCATGTTTATAAAAAGACGAAATGAAACATTTTACAGGAATTTTATTTATTGCGTTGAGTACAAACAAGGAGATGTTTTTTATAATGGTATGCATGGTATAATAGAGATATTTAAGTTACTAGGAAATACTTAACATATTAATTAACGTCAAAATGTCACCAATAATTCCATAAATAAAGTTTAGTATGATATCAAGAGAGATAGCATTTCTCGTTAACAATAATACTCTCCAATAATAGAAGTGTAATCCGAGCCAACAATTACAGACGTGACAAGGGCAGCTCATATTATGATCATTAACAAGGGTTCCATCGATTGGAGGCAATAGTTTGATTAGCCCCCGAGCCCGGGACGCTCGCTGACCCGGAAAGGATGCCACGGGATTAATCCCCAGGCCTGTGACGTCACAAATGAGCCGCTTGTGCGGTTCCGTGAAATGATGTCTCATCTATATGTGAGCTTTGTAAGCTGCTGTTTTATGTTTCTGTGGTGATAAAAATAGGTTGCAGTGGTATTGAGGTGGAGAAGTAGCAAAGGAAATAGGATATAGTCATTATAATATATAAAACAAATACACCTGACTTCCTTTTATGACAAAATGACAAACACAGGCCTTTACATTCAGAAAGTTAAATTTCCAGCCCAGGGAGATCTCCTTAGAAGGTTGGTTTGGTAAATAAGAATCAGTACTTACCTTCTTTCTAAAATAAAAAAAGACGTGTGGCACTCGGGGATTTCCGCGGTAAAGCTATTGCATGCTATGCCTTCAAGCCACACCTCCGCGCCCGTTGGAGTGGGGAGCGTGAGGTTTTTCGTTACTAAATTACTGGATTCGGTCCCCGCGCTCAAGGCCCGCGATAGAAGCTATGCAATAGCTTATAAAGAACTTGAATTTTTTCTCCGTTAAGGTTGTAATATTATAACACATCAACGATCAAAGGCAGGAAGGTGTTATTTTGGCTACGGCTCTATTTTACTTTATTTTGCTAAATAACCTGATTAAGATTGAGTAGTAAAATTCATGTCATGATGTTTTTATTATTAGACAATATCATGATAAAAAAAAAATATTTGAAACGGAAAATAATAAAATTAAAGAACACAAATTGTTATATTTAATTTAACCATCTATTTGGCGAATTAGTAATTAATTGCATACAGATTGTTGAAAGTTATATACATATTAGGTTATAATAATTGCTTCGTGTGGTCAGCTTCGATTTCCCAAAGAAGTGCTTAAATAATAAAAAAAACAGAGGCCGCTGCCTCTGTTTTGCACGCCTCATAAGCGAAGCGTTGAGGTGGGTACTACTGTCACTTCGCGCAAAACATCTGATTTTTCAAACTTAAAATGTCTTTATGTATCATACATTGCACTTGTAAGATAATACATACACACACATATTAAGAAAAAACACTATTTTTAACGTTCATGATATTTTTGATGTCATTTTTGTTATTTAAACTAGTTAAAAAACAGTTTAAAAAAGTTCTGTCTTGGACGTCCGTGTGTCTGTATGTGCGGATCCTTTTTCTTGTTAACACGATAGCGACCGAAATACTTTACTAATCGAGTCTTTTTTTTTCTCTTACGCTTGAGTATGCTCAGGAATAGAACCCTTTCATTTTTCAGGGTCTGATTCGATGTGGTTTAATTGTTATTAAATAAACAAAAATAATAATTAATAAATATTTATTAAAAAAAAATTATGAGGCGTGCACTTTTGGATTTTCCAAATTATTT
Organism: Colias philodice; assembly: GCF_061535455.1. Lineage (NCBI taxonomy): Eukaryota > Metazoa > Arthropoda > Insecta > Lepidoptera > Pieridae > Colias > Colias philodice. The sequence goes on along the minus strand of NC_143091.1, from coordinate 13,380,846 downwards.
TTTTGTGCCCACGCATTAAAATTAACAATTTAAAAGAAGAGTGAGGATTGGTGTCCCGGCGTGACACGCTGACAAGGGTTATTGTCACGCAAAGTGACGTATTTAGGTCGAATGTCGTTTGGTTTTAGGGGCATTTGAAGTTAAAAGAAGCGTTGCAAATTGAAATCGGCTTTTGGTGGATGTTTAATGGAATACTGGGGTGCGTTGCAATGAATCATTTCGCAGATGCTCATACTGAAAACCACTCGTATTAAGCCTATACTAGTATTTGTATGATCTGAAAACTATATATTTATTTGAAAAATAAACAAAAAAAAATAAGTATGAGAGAATAAGAAGTAGAGCCAAATGAGACAGTTACACTGCCTACGCTGCAACGAAATTGCAACCCTGATGTTCAGTGGCTTTTCTGTATGACGTCATGATGATGACATGCTCTATCTTTTGAAATCGTTTATTTTGTCATTTCATTTTATTATAGTTACTATCACTGGACGAACAATATGTTTAATACAGTGTAACACAAGGATCGAAAACAATACAATAAAATATTTAGTAGGCAAGCGGCGAGAGGCGTGAGCGCGTACAAAATATCCGGCTAGTCCGTCCGTCCGGATATTAATATCCGGCCAAGGGTGTTTCTAGCCGCTTGAGCGCGTGAGCCGCTCCGAGTTACAGAACTATTTCATTTTGTTTGCTCTGGCAGCCGTAATGGCCCTTCTACGTGTATAAAAGTACCCGAACTATTTGTGGGCTATATATTACATGTAATTCTTACTTTTAATTATAATGATTATAGAAAGATAACAGTGAAAGTAAAAATGGTTCCGGCAATTATCCTTAAGGAAACTATTTAATATTCATCGAGAGAAAATATTATATTGCTTTTCTTTTACAAAAATAATGTGACATACTTATTATGGTTTTATTTTTTGGTACTTTATAGTTTCGTGAGTAAAATACTATACGAGTGGAAGGGGATTAACTAAAAATTGCACAGCGATTATGATAATGAAGCAGTAAGTCCAAACGAGCAGTCGCTAATAGGGCGCCGTATAATTACACTTTAAAAATGTTCCTCTAAATCATCCCATTCCGGCTATTATCTGAGATGCTATCGAAGAACGAATGGCGCAGCGAACTTTAACTCGCCCATAAATTGACCGAGACGGCGACCCGCTCATTTCAAATTACAATTACGTCCATATTGGCGAGATAAGGAGCGTTATACATGGCCGGTTAGTCATGTTTATTGCTTTTTAAATGCTTGTTTTGGAATTGGCGATGTTAGTAATTAGGCGCTGGACCTAGCCACGTTCTTAGTCGGCTGGACAAATTGTCACTGCATGCTTCTGCTGCTTTCGAGGTCGGCCGTAATGAACTGCAGTAAAAAAAAACTTATAGACCTACATCCTATATCAGTCCAGAATATGAAAACTTTTTGTCTAGTGAAGTAATTTTTAAAATGTTTGTAATATAGAAAGACCTCCTGGCTGACGAAGTCGATTGAACTTTCGTTCGTCGATTGAATTAGTCGTAATTTTAGCATTTCTAAAAGATACATGAAATATTTAATTTTGTAAGCGTGATGGTTTTTAAATCCCATCTAGTTTATCGTTTAAGATTTGCACAATATTTGAAATTATATTTTATTTACGGTCATAATAGATGTTACAAACATTATGCACAAAATATGCATTTAAGTAATGGTGTTTAAAATGTATGTAGATATTTTATCAAAGTTCTTCTAGTGTAGGACTAGCTTAAGTACTGGACCGATCCCAGCAGTCTAACTTTTTTGACACCTAATTAATCATAGAATAATGATATGAAAATACTACATTTCTATGTTAAAAGTTACAAGAGACTTAAGGTAGGTAGGTAAGTGTTATACAAATATGATAATATCATACAGGTTTAATTTTTTATGTGTTTGAGTAACAAAACAATATAAAAAGTATTAGAATAATGATTGAACCACATTAAACTAATTCTCTTTGCAAGCTAATTCTCCTTCAGACTAAGCTGCGATTTGTAAAGGCAAAAACAGATCTACCCATCGACTGTGCCTGCAATCGAACCTTCACTTCAACAATACGAGTACGCCCATACATCTCAACTCTATTAATAAGGAAACGTACTTCCAATTGTTATTAGCAAATTCAAAAGGTTAGTTGCAAGGTAATCAATCAGTAACCGCACGTGGCTGTGACGTCTCGACCGGCGCTCGCTGCGGTTGGGCCGGATCGAGGTCTACAAACCACCATATACTTACTTGCACTAGATATCCTAAGTCTGAGTACAAAGTCATTTATTTATTCGTATCCAAATGTGTCTGCTTGATGAGGTTGGCCTGATTTATCCAACAAATACATTTTCACACATTGAATACATCCAAGTATGCGTAAGAATCGTGCCTTTTTTCAAATTGCAAAGAATCGACTTGCGACTTGCCTGCATCCACGTCGAACAAAACACGTTAATAAGGTGTCGCTAGTGTGTGAAGGAAGGAAGCCTATCATTTTTCGTGATCAAATTGAGAGCAAACTGCATCATAACTGAAGTTTTATATTAGGCTTTATGTGTACACCAAAGCAATCAGAACATCTTGCACATGAATTCGTAAAGTAATTTAATAATCATGCGTAATGCATCACATAAATTTTATTTGATACATCCAGTTTTAAAGGTGATCTGTGGTACAAACAACTATCTGGAATTTGTTTCATTGAACTCAGTTACATGGGTCAAATATCTTATCTAATACCTAGTTCTCTTTGCGAGAATTTCAAATGGATTATTCTGGAGTTTCAGCAAGGCGATTGGTATACTATAGAAGCAGAAATAAAATAAACTTATCGTATAAAACATCATTTCTAAGAATGCCACGAGAAAACATAAAAAAAGTGAACGTTATACAAGAAATATGTACTTGTAGAAATATATGTAGATGAATTCTTCGAATACATTATGACCAATTGGCTCTAGCAATTGGTAGAAGATTATGACGTATAAGCAGCGATAGCACGATACATCATCTTGTAATTTTACGTACCAAAACCATTTTTAAAACTTTATAAAGTCTATCTACATGCGAAAGTAATATTGCGTGTTCAGTGAGTCCATTAGTAGCGCAGGAGCGGCTCGGATTAATAAAGGCGGTTGGAGACGCGCCAGCTCGGGATATATTGCTCCACTTCGAGTGGTCTAGCGGGAAGGCCTGACTAATAGTTGCAGATTCTAATACCACTGATTATGGAATACCATTTGTATCATTAATGCTTCTTCACTTTTTGTGTGGGAATCGCATAGAGGTTAGTTTAGGAGTTGGAAATACAGAATAGAGGTGCTGGGTTTCTGAGGGCGCAACAAACTTCGGCGGGTAATTTGCTTCGAGATAATTATAATAATTTATTATGTAGACAGTATTGGTAAAAAAGACATTATTAGAATTATATTCTAGGAAGAAAGATATCACCGTGTGTAATCACGATAAATAGTGAATAACGATAGTTTGTATGTGATACAAATTGCAGTCAGTGATTTATGGAAAATTAGAAGCAGTATGCAAATAGATTACAATAATATATTGAGTTTTGAGATAATTTCAAATCTGCACAGCTCAGTATTGTTGCAAATATTGAATTATTCATACCGAGGTTTTATTTGTCAAGTTTGGGTTTAAGAAATTTCAAAATCTTTCGGGTTTACGACATCGGCTCTTGTTGCGCTTAAATTTATTTCCATCCGTTCCTTTATGAACATAAAATGATTCTTCTGAATAATTTCCGTCACTAGTTGGTGATTACCTAAATGGAATTTCAATTTTAAAACTTTCTTCTATAGAATAGAAATTATTATTTTCTTTTAAATTACCGTCTGTCGGGCCATTTAAAGTAATTCAAATATTTATACATATATGAAATGACTCTATAAGACTTGAGATAAAACTATGTAAAACAAAATCGTGAAGACATTTCATACATTTTTAATCGCTAAGAACAAAGTTAGGCGAAGAATGGGACTTTGGAATATCTTGTTTAATAATTTATGAAATGTGTCTGCTATTCCTTTTAAAGAAATTCAGCATTTTACATTACGTCCTTTTAAGAAATTTGCATATTATAACATTTTCTTATAAGTTTCATATTATGTATTGTAAGAAATAAGACGCGAAGCTAGTTTAATATTAGTTTGAATGCAATAAGAATGTACTGCGATTCTACACAGCTACCTAATTGATTAACAAATCGCAGCTAGTCAACGACTATTAGCAAAGTGAAGGTAGTTGGGTCGAACGTCGTATAAACAACGTCCGAGCCCCT